>NW_026910300.1:0-162737 GCF_963691925.1 Scomber scombrus | reverse complement strand
AGAGGCCAGAGGGGGGGCCTGAGTGAAAAAGGAGCAAAATCAAGCACAGTTGGGGCGTTTTTGGGAAAATTGTGAAGGATTTTCCAAACCGGGCAAAATTTGAAAAAAACGACAGGACCGGTAGTGTCGAAAAAGTCAAAAATGCGGATTTTCCCAAACCTTGCTAAAAGGGGCCAGGGGGGCGGACTGAGTCAGAAATGAGCAAAATCAAGCACAGTTGGGGCGTTTTGAGAAAATTGTGAAGGATTTTCCAAACCGGGCAAAATTTGAAAAAAACGACAGGGCCGGGTAGTGTCGAAAAAGTCAAAAATGGGGATTTTCCCAAACCTTGCTAAAAGGGACCAGGGGGCGGGCTGAGTGAAAAACGAGCAAAATCAAGCACAGTTGGGGCGTTTTGTAAAAATTGTGAAGGATTTTCCAAAGTGGGCAAAAATTGAAAAAAACGACAGGGCCGGTAGTGTCGAAAAAGTCAAAAATGGGGATTTTCAAAACATTGCTAAAAGGGGCCAGGGGGCGGACTGAGTCAGAAAGGAGCAAAATCAAGCACAGTTGGGGCGTTTTGGGAAAATTGTGAAGGATTTCCAAAGTGGGCAAAAATTGAAAAAAACGACAGGGCCGGGTAGTGTCGAAAAAGTCAAAATGGGGATTTTCCCAAATCTTTGCTAAAAGGGGCCAGGGGGGCGGGTTGATTGAAAAACGAGCAAAATCAAGCACAGTTGGGGCGTTTTGTGAAAATTGTGAAGGATTTTCCAAACCGGGCAAAATTTGAAAAAAAGACAGGGCCGGTAGTGTCGAAAAAGTCAAAAATGCGGATTTTCCCAAACCTTGCTAAAAGGGGCCAGGGGGGCGGACTGAGTCAGAAAGGAGCAAAATCAAGCACAGTTGGGGCGTTTTGGGAAAATTGTGAAGGATTTTCCAAAGTGGGCAAAAATTTGAAAAAAACGACAGGACCGGTAGTGTCGAAAAAGTCAAAAATGGGGATTTTCACAAACTTTGCTTAAAGAGGCCAGAGGGGGGGGCTGAGTGAAAAAGGATCAAAATCAAGCACATTTGGGGCGTTGTGTGAAAATTGTGAAGGATTTTCCAAAGTGGGCAAAAATTGAAAAAAACGACAGGGCCGGTAGTGTCGAAAAAGTCAAAAATGGGGATTTTCACAAACTTTGCTTAAAGAGGCCAGAGGGGGGGGCTGAGTGAAAAAGGAGCAAAATCAAGCACAGTTGGGGCGTTGTGTGAAAATTGTGAAGGATTTTCCAAAGTGGGCAAAAATTGAAAAAAACGACAGGGCCGGTAGTGTCGAAAAAGTCAAAAATGCGGATTTTCCCAAATCTTTGCTAAAAGGGGCTAGGGGGGCGGACTGAGTCAGAAAAAAGCAAAATCAAGCACAGTTGGGGCGTTGTGTGAAAATTGTGAAAGATTTTCCTAAGTGGGCAAAAATTGAAAAAAACGACAGGGCCGGTAGTGTTGAAAAAGTCAAAAATGAGGATTTTCCCAAACCTTGCTAAAAGGGGCCAGGGGGGCGGACTGAGTCAGAAATGAGCAAAATCAAGCACAGTTGGGGCGTTTGAGAAAATTGTGAAGGATTTTCCAAACCGGGCAAAATTTGAAAAACGACAGGGCCGGGTAGTGTTGAAAAAGTCAAAAATGAGGATTTTCCCAAACCTTGCTAAAAGGGGCCAGGGGGGCGGACTGAGTCAGAAATGAGAAAAATCAAGCACAGTTGGGGCGTTTTTAGAAAATTGTGAAGGATTTTCCAAAGTGGGCAAAAATTGAAAAAAAAAACGACAGGGCCGGTAGTGTCGAAAAAGTCAAAAATGCGGATTTTCACAAACTTTGCTTAAAGAGGCCAGAGGGGGGGGGCTGACTGAAAAAAGAGCAAAATCAAGCACAGTTGGGGCGTTTTGAGAAAATTGTGAAGGATTTTCCAAACCGGCCAAAAATTGAATAAAACTACAGGGCCGGTCGTGTCGAAAAAGTCAAAAATGGGGATTTTCCCAAATCCTTGCTAAAAGGGGCCAGGGGGGCGGACTGAGTCAGAAAGGAGCATAATCAAGCACAGTTGGGGCGTTTTGGGAAAATTGTGAAGGATTTTCCAACGTGGGCAAAAATTGAAAAAAAACGACAGGGCCGGTAGTGTCGAAAAAGTCAAAAATGGGGATTTTCCAAATCTTTGCTAAAAGGGGCCAGGGGGCGGGCTGAGTGAAAAACGAGCAAAATCAAGCACAGTTTGGGGCGTTTTGTGAAAATTGTGAAGGATTTTCCAAAGTGGGAAAAAATTGAAAAAAACGACAGGGACCGGTAGTGTCGAAAAAGTCAAAAATGGGGATTTTCCCAAACCTTGCTAAAAGGGGCCAGAGGGGGCGGACTGAGTCAGAAAGGAGCAAAATCAAGCACAGTTGGGGCGTTTTGTGAAAATTGTGAAGGATTTTCCAAAGTGGGCAAAAATTGAAAAAAACGACAGGGCCGGTAGTGTCGAAAAAATCAAAAATGGGGATTTTCCCAAACCTTGCTAAAAGGGGCCAGGGGGACGGACTGAGTCAGAAATGAGCAAAATCAAGCACAGTTGGGGCGTTTTGGGAAAATTGTGAAGGATTTTCTAACGTGGGCAAAAATTGAAAAAAACGACAGGGCCGGTAGTGTCGAAAAAGTCAAAAATGGAGATTTTTACAAACCTTGCTAAAAGGGGCCAGGGGGGCGGACTGAGTCAGAAAGGAGCAAAATCAAGCACAGTTGGGACGTATTGGGAAATTGTGAAGGATTTTCCAAAGTGGGCAAAAATTTGAAAAAACGACAGGGCCGGTAGTGTCGAAAAAGTCAAAAATGGGGATTTTCCCAAACCTTGCTAAAAGGGGCCATGGGGGCGGACTGAGTCAGAAATGAGCAAAGTCAAGCACAGTTGGGGCGTTTTGAGAAAATTGTGAAGGATTTTCCAAACCGGGCAAAATTTGAAAAAAAAGACAGGGCCGGGTAGTGTCGAAAAAGTCAAAAATGGGGATTTTCCCAAACCTTGCTAAAAGGGGCCATGGGGGCGGACTGAGTCAGAAATGAGCAAAGTCAAGCACAGTTGGGGCGTTTTGAGAAAATTGTGAAGGATTTTCCAAACCGGGCAAAATTTGAAAAAAAAGACAGGGCCGGTAGTGTCGAAAAAGTCAAAAATGGGGATTTTCCCAAACCTTGCTAAAAGGGGCCATGGGGGCGGACTGAGTCAGAAAGGAGCAAAATCAAGCACAGTCGGGGCGTTTTGTGAAAATTGTGAAAGATTTTCCAAAGTGGGCTAAAATTTTAAAAAAAACGACAGGGCCGGTAGTGTCGAAAAAGTCAAAAATGGGGATTTTCCCAAACCTTGCTAAAAGGGGCCAGGGGGCGGGCTGAGTGAAAAACGAGCAAAATCAAGCACAGCTGGGCGTTTTGTGAAAATTGTGAAGGATTTTCCAAACCAGTCAAAAATGCGGATTTTCCCAAACCTTGCTAAAAGGGGCCAGGGGGGCGGACTGAGTCAGAAATGAGCAAAATCAAGCACAGTTGGGGCGTTTTGGGAAATTGTGAAGGATTTATCAAAATGGGCAAAATTTGAAAAAACGACAGGGCCGGTAGTGTCGAAAAAGTCAAAAATGGGGATTTTCCAAACCTTGCTAAAAGGGGCCAGGGGGGCACACTGAGTCAGAAAGGAGAAAAATCAAGCACAGTTGGGGCGTTTTGGTGAAAATTGTGAAGGATTTTCCAAAGTGGGCAAAAATTGAAAAAAACGACAGGGCCGGTAGTGTCGAAAAAGTCAAAAATGGGGATTTTCCCCAACCTTGCTAAAAGGGGCCAGGGGGGCGGACTGAGTCAGAAATGAGCAAAATCAAGCACAGTTGGGGCGTTTTGAGAAAATTGTGAAGGATTTTTCCAAACCGGGCAAAATTTGAAAAAAACGACAGGGCCGGTAGTGTCGAAAAAGTCAAAAATGGGGATTTTCCCAAACCTTGCTAAAAGGGGCCAGGGGGCGGGCTGAGTGAAAAACGAGAAAAATCAAGCACAGTTGGGGCGTTTTGTGAAAATTGTGTAGGATTTTACAAAGTGGGAAAAAATTGAAAAAAAACGACAGGACTGGTAGTGTCGAAAAAGTCAAAAATGGGGATTTTCCCAAACCTTGCTAAAAGGGGCCAGAGGGGCGGACTGAGTCAGAAAGGAGCAAAATCAAGCACAGTTGGGGCGTTTTGTGAAAATTGTGAAGGATTTTCCAAAGTGGGCAAAAATTGAAAAAAACGACAGGGCCGGTAGTGTCGAAAAAATCAAAAATGGGATTTTCCCAAACCTTGCTAAAAAGGGCCAGGGGGATGGACTGAGTCAGAAATGAGCAAAATCAAGCACAGTTGGGGCGTTTTGGGAAAATTGTGAAGGATTTTCTAACGTGGGCAAAAATTGAAAAAAACGACAGGGCCGGTAGTGTCGAAAAAGTCAAAAATGGAGATTTTTACAAACTTTGCTTAAAGAGGCCAGAGGGGGGGGGGCTGAGTGAAAAAGGAGCAAAATCAAGCACAGTTGGGGCGTTTTGTGAAAATTGTGAAGGATTTTCCAAAGTGGGAAAAAATTGAAAAAACGACAGGACCCGGTAGTGTCGAAAAAGTCAAAAATGGGGATTTTCCCAAACCTTGCTAAAAGGGGCCAGGGGGGCGGATTGAGTCAGAAAGGAGCAAAATCAAGCACAGTTGGGACGTATTGGGAAATTGTGAAGGATTTTCCAAGTGGGCAAAAATTTGAAAAAACGACAGGGCCGGTAGTGTCGAAAAAGTCAAAAATGGGATTTTCCCAAACCTTGCTAAAAGGGGCCAGGGGGGCGGACTGAGTCAGAAAGGAGCAAAATCAAGCACAGTTGGGGCGTTTTGGAAAATTGTGAAGGATTTTCCAAAGTGGGCAAAAATTGAAAAAAACGACAGGGCCGGTAGTGTCGAAAAAGTCAAAAATGGGGATTTTCCCAAACCTTGCTAAAAGGGGCCAGGGGGGCGGACTGAGTCAGAAATGAGCAAAATCAAGCACAGTTGGGGCGTTTTGGGAAATTGTGAAGGATTTTCCAAAGTGGGCAAAAATTTGAAAAAACGACAGGGCCGGTAGTGTCGAAAAAGTCAAAAATGGGGATTTCCCAAACCTTGCTAAAAGGGGCCAGGGGGCGGACTGAGTGAAAAACGAGCAAAATCAAGCACAGTTGGGGCGTTTTGTGAAAATTGTGAAGGATTTTCCAAACCGGGCAAAATTTGAAAAAAACGACAGGGCCGGTAGTGTCGAAAAAGTCAAAAATGGGGATTTTCAGAAACTTTGCTTAAAGAGGCCAGAGGGGGGGGCTGAGTGAAAAAGGAGCAAAATCAAGCACAGTTGGGGCGTTTTGTGAAAATTGTGAAGAATTTTCCAAAGTGGGAAAAAATTGAAAAAACGACAGGACCGGTAGTGTCAAAAAAGTCAAAAATGCGGATTTTCCCAAACCTTGCTAAAAGGGGCCAGGGGGGCGGACTGAGTCAGAAAGGAGCAAAATCAAGCACAGTTGGGGCGTTTAGGGAAGATTGTGAAGGATTTTCCAAACCGGGCAAAATTTGAAAAAAAAGACAGGGCCGGTAGTGTCGAAAAAGTCAAAAATGGGGATTTTCCAAATCTTGCTAAAAGGGGCCATGGGGGCGGACTGAGTCAGAAATGAGCAAAGTCAAGCACAGTTGGGGCGTTTTGAGAAAATTGTGAAGGATTTTCCAAACCGGGCAAAATTTGAAAAAAAAGACAGGGCCGGTAGTGTCGAAAAGTCAAAAATGGGGATTTTCCCAAACCTTGCTAAAAGGGGCCATGGGGCGGACTGAGTCAGAAAGGAGCAAAATCAAGCACAGTCGGGGCGTTTTGGGAAAATTGTGAAAGATTTTCCAAAGTGGGCTAAAATTTAAAAAAAAACGACAGGGCCGGTAGTGTCGAAAAAGTCAAAAATGGGGATTTTCCCAAACCTTGCTAAAAGGGGCCAGGGGGCGGGCTGAGTGAAAAACGAGCAAAATCAAGCACAGCTGGGCGTTTTGTGAAAATTGTGAAGGATTTTCCAAACCAGTCAAAAATGCGGATTTTCCCAAACCTTGCTAAAAGGGGCCAGGGGGGCGGACTGAGTCAGAAATGAGCAAAATCAAGCACAGTTGGGGGCGTTTTGGGAAATTGTGAAGGATTTATCAAAGTGGGCAAAATTTTGAAAAAACGACAGGGGCCGGTAGTGTCGAAAAAGTCAAAAATGGGGATTTTCCCAAACCTTGCTAAAAGGGGCCAGGGGGTCGGACTGACTCAGAAAGGAAAAAAATCAAGCACAGTTGGGGCGTTTTGTGAAAATTGTGAAGGATTTTCCAAAGTGGGCAAAAATTGAAAAAAACGACAGGGCCGGTAGTGACGAAAAAGTCAAAAATGGGGATTTTCCCAAACCTTGCTAAAAGGGGCCAGGGGGCGGACTAAGTCAGAAATGAGCAAAATCAAGCACAGTTGGGGCGTTTTGAGAAAATTGTGAAGGATTTTCCAAACCGGGCAAAATTTGAAAAAAACGACAGGTCCGGTAGTGTCGAAAAAGTCAAAAATGGGGATTTTCCCAAACCTTGCTAAAAGGGGCCAGGGGGCGGGCTGAGTGAAAAACGAGCAAAATCAAGCACAGTTGGGGCGTTTTGTGAAAATTGTGAAGGATTTTCCAAAGTGGGAAAAAATTGAAAAAAACGACAGGACCGGTAGTGTCGAAAAAGTCAAAAATGGGGATTTTCCCAAACCTTGCTAAAAGGGGCCAGAGGGGCGGACTGAGTCAGAAAGGAGCAAAATCAAGCACAGTTGGGGCGTTTTGTGAAAATTGTGAAGGATTTTCCAAAGTGGGCAAAAATTGAAAAAAACGACAGGGCCGGTAGTGTCGAAAAAATCAAAAATGGGGATTTTCCCAAACCTTGCTAAAAGGGGCCAGGGAGACGGACTGAGTCAGAAATGAGCAAAATCAAGCACAGTTGGGGCGTTTTGGGAAAATTGTGAAGGATTTTCTAACGTGGGCAAAAATTGAAAAAAACGACAGGGCCGGTAGTGTCGAAAAAGTCAAAAATGGAGATTTTTACAAACTTTGCTTAAAGAGGCCAAAGGGGGGGGGGCTGAGTGAAAAAGGAGCAAAATCAAGCACAGTTGGGGCGTTTTGTGAAAATTGTGAAGGATTTTCCAAAGTGGGAAAAAATTGAAAAAAACGACAGGACCGGTAGTGTCGAAAAAGTCAAAAATGGGGATTTTCCCAAACCTTGCTAAAAGGGGCCAGGGGGGGCGGACTGAGTCAGAAAGGAGCAAAATCAAGCACAGTTGGGACGTATTGGGAAATTGTGAAGGATTTTCCAAAGTGGGCAAAAATTTGAAAAAACGACAGGGCCGGTAGTGTCGAAAAAGTCAAAAATGGGGATTTTCCCAAACCTTGCTAAAAGGGGCCATGGGGGCGGACTGAGTCAGAAATGAGCAAAGTCAAGCACAGTTGGGGCGTTTTGAGAAAATTGTGAAGGATTTTCCAAACCGGGCAAAATTTGAAAAAAAAGACAGGGCCGGTAGTGTCGAAAAAGTCAAAAATGGGGATTTTCCCAAACCTTGCTAAAAGGGGCCATGGGGGCGGACTGAGTCAGAAAGGAGCAAAATCAAGCACAGTCGGGGCGTTTTGTGAAAATTGTGAAAGATTTTCCAAAGTGGGCTAAAATTTTAAAAAAAACGACAGGGCCGGTAGTGTCGAAAAAGTCAAAAATGGGGATTTTCCCAAACCTTGCTAAAAGGGGCCAGGGGGCGGGCTGAGTGAAAAACGAGCAAAATCAAGCACAGCTGGGCGTTTTGTGAAAATTGTGAAGGATTTTCCAAACCAGTCAAAAATGCGGATTTTCCCAAACCTTGCTAAAAGGGGCCAGGGGGGCGGACTGAGTCAGAAATGATCAAAATCAAGCACAGTTGGGGCGTTTTGGGAAATTGTGAAGGATTTATCAAAATGGGCAAAATTTTGAAAAAACGACAGGGCCGGTAGTGTCGAAAAAGTCAAAAATGGGGATTTTCCCAAACCTTGCTAAAAGGGGCCAGGGGGTCGGACTGAGTCAGAAAGGAGAAAAATCAAGCACAGTTGGGGCGTTTTGTGAAAATTGTGAAGGATTTTCCAAAGTGGGCAAAAATTGAAAAAAACGACAGGGCCGGTAGTGTCGAAAAAGTCAAAAATGGGGATTTTCCCCAACCTTGCTAAAAGGGGCCAGGGGGGCGGACTGAGTCAGAAATGAGCAAAATCAAGCACAGTTGGGGCGTTTTGAGAAAATTGTGAAGGATTTTCCAAACCGGGCAAAATTTGAAAAAAACGACAGGGCCGGTAGTGTCGAAAAAGTCAAAAATGGGGATTTTCCCAAACCTTGCTAAAAGGGGCCAGGGGGCGGGCTGAGTGAAAAACGAGCAAAATCAAGCACAGTTGGGGCGTTTTGTGAAAATTGTGTAGGATTTTACAAAGTGGGAAAAAATTGAAAAAAACGACAGGACCGGTAGTGTCGAAAAAGTCAAAAATGGGGATTTTCCCAAACCTTGCTAAAAGGGGCCAGAGGGGCGGACTGAGTCAGAAAGGAGCAAAATCAAGCACAGTTGGGGCGTTTTGTGAAAATTGTGAAGGATTTTCCAAAGTGGGCAAAAATTGAAAAAAACGACAGGGCCGGTAGTGTCGAAAAAATCAAAAATGGGGATTTTCCCAAACCTTGCTAAAAGGGGCCAGGGGGATGGACTGAGTCAGAAATGAGCAAAATCAAGCACAGTTGGGGCGTTTTGGGAAAATTTTGAAGGATTTTCTAACGTGGGCAAAAATTGAAAAAAACGACAGGGCCGGTAGTGTCGAAAAAGTCAAAAATGGAGATTTTTACAAACTTTGCTTAAAGAGGCCAGAGGGGGGGGGGGCTGAGTGAAAAAGGAGCAAAATCAAGCACAGTTGGGACGTATTGGGAAATTGTGAAGGATTTTCCAAAGTGGGCAAAAATTTGAAAAAACGACAGGGCCGGTAGTGTCGAAAAAGTCAAAAATGGGGATTTTCCCAAACCTTGCTAAAAGGGGCCAGGGGGCGGACTGAGTGAAAAACGAGCAAAATCAAGCACAGTTGGGGCGTTTTGTGAAAATTGTGAAGGATTTTCCAAACCGGGCAAAATTTGAAAAAAACGACAGGGCCGGTAGTGTCGAAAAAGTCAAAAATGGGGATTTTCACAAACTTTGCTTAAAGAGGCCAGAGGGGGGGGCTGAGTGAAAAAGGAGCAAAATCAAGCACAGTTGGGGCGTTTTGTGAAAATTGTGAAGAATTTTCCAAAGTGGGAAAAAATTGAAAAAAACGACAGGACCGGTAGTGTCAAAAAAGTCAAAAATGCGGATTTTCCCAAACCTTGCTAAAAGGGGCCAGGGGGGCGGACTGAGTCAGAAATGATCAAAATCAAGCACAGTTGGGGCGTTTAGGGAAGATTGTGAAGGATTTTCCAAACCGGGCAAAATTTGAAAAAAAAGACAGGGCCGGTAGTGTCGAAAAAGTCAAAAATGGGGATTTTCCCAAATCCTTGCTAAAAGGGGCCAGTGGGACGGGCTGAGTGAGAAAGGAGCAAAATCAAGCACAGTTGGGGCGTTGAGTGAAAATTGTGAATGATTTTCCAAACCGGGCAAAAATTGAAAAAAACGACAGGGCCGGTAGTGTCGAAAAAGTCAAAAATGGGGATTTTCCCAAATCCTTGCTAAAAGGGGCCAGGGGGGCGGAGTGAGTCAGAAAGGAGAAAAATCAAGCACAGTTGGGGCGTTTTGAGAAAATTGTGAAGGATTTTCCAAACCGGGCAAAATTTGAAAAAAACGACAGGGCCGGTAGTGTCGAAAAAGTCAAAAATGGGGATTTTCCCAAACCTTGCTAAAAGGGGCCAGGGGGTGGGCTGAGTGAAAAACGAGCAAAATCAAGCACAGTTGGGGCGTTTTGTGAAAATTGTGAAGGATTTTACAAAGTGGGAAAAAATTGAAAAAAACGACAGGACCGGTAGTGTCGAAAAAGTAAAAAATGCAGATTTTCCCAAACCTTGCTAAAAGGGGCCAGGGGGGCGGACTGAGTCAGAAATGAGCAAAATCAAGCACAGTTGGGGCGTTTTGTGAAAATTGTGAAGGATTTTCCAAACCGGGCAAAATTTGAAAAAAAAGACAGGGCCGGTAGTGTCGAAAAAGTCAAAAATGCGGATTTTCCCAAACCTTGCTAAAAGGGGCCAGGGGGGCGGACTGAGTCAGAAAGGAGCAAAATCAAGCACAGTTGGGGCATTTGGGAAATTGTGAAGGATTTTCCAAAGTGGGCAAAAATTTGAAAAAACGACAGGGCCGGTAGTGTCGAAAAAGTCAAAAATGGGGATTTTCCCAAACCTTGCTAAAAGGGGCCATGGGGGCGGACTGAGTCAGAAATGAGCAAAGTCAAGCACAGTTGGGGCGTTTTGAGAAAATTGTGAAGGATTTTCCAAACTGGGCAAAATTTGAAAAAAAAGACAGGGCCGGTAGTGTCGAAAAAGTCAAAAATGGGGATTTTCCCAAACCTTGCTAAAAGGGGCCATGGGGGCGGACTGAGTCAGAAAGGAGCAAAATCAAGCACAGTCGGGGCGTTTTGGGAAAATTGTGAAAGATTTTCCAAAGTGGGCTAAAATTTGAAAAAAACGACAGGACCGGTAGTGTCGAAAAAGTCAAAAATGGGGATTTTCACAAACTTTGCTTAAAGAGGCCAGAGGGGGGGGGCTGAGTGAAAAAGGAGCAAAATCAAGCACAGTTGGGGCGTTTTGTGAAAATTGTGAAGGATTTTCCAAAGTGGGAAAAAATTTGAAAAAAACGACAGGGCCGGTAGTGTCGAAAAAGTAAAAAATGCGGATTTTCCCAAACCTTGCTAAAAGGGGCCAGGGGGGCGGACTGAGTCAGAAATGAGCAAAATCAAGCACAGTTGGGGCGTTTTGTGAAAATTGTGAAGGATTTTACAAACCGGGTAAAATTTGAAAAAAAAAGACAGGGCCGGTAGTGTCGAAAAAGTCAAAAATGGGGATTTTCCCAAACCTTGCTAAAAGGGGCCAGGGGGGCGGACTGAGTCAGAAATGAGCAAAATCAAGCACAGTTGGGGCGTTTTGGGAAGATTGTGAAGGATTTTCCAAACCGGGCAAAATTTGAAAAAAAAGACAGGGCCGGTAGTGTCGAAAAAGTCAAAAATGGGGATTTTCCCAAACCTTGCTAAAAGGGGCCAGGGGGGCGGACTGAGTCAGAAATGAGCAAAATCAAGCACAGTTGGGGCGTTTTGGGAAGATTGTGAAGGATTTTCCAAACCGGGCAAAATTTGAAAAAAAAGACAGGGCCGGTAGTGTCGAAAAAGTCAAAAATGGGGATTTTCCCAAACCTTGCTAAAAGGGGCCATGGGGGCGGACTGAGTCAGAAATGAGCAAAGTCAAGCACAGTTGGGGCGTTTTGAGAAAATTGTGAAGGATTTTCCAAACTGGGCAAAATTTGAAAAAAAAGACAGGGCCGGGTAGTGTCGAAAAAGTCAAAAATGGGGATTTTCCCAAACCTTGCTAAAAGGGGCCATGGGGGCGGACTGAGTCAGAAAGGAGCAAAATCAAGCACAGTCGGGGCGTTTTGGGAAAATTGTGAAAGATTTTCCAAAGTGGGCTAAAATTTAAAAAAAAACGACAGGGCCGGTAGTGTCGAAAAAGTCAAAAATGGGGATTTTCCCAAACCTTGCTAAAAGGGGCCAGGGGGCGGGCTGAGTGAAAAACGAGCAAAATCAAGCACAGCTGGGCGTTTTGTGAAAATTGTGAAGGATTTTCCAAACCAGTCAAAAATGCGGATTTTCCCAAACCTTGCTAAAAGGGGCCAGGGGGGCGGACTGAGTCAGAAATGAGCAAAATCAAGCACAGTTGGGGCGTTTTGTGAAAATTGTGTAGGATTTTACAAAGTGGGAAAAAATTGAAAAAAACGACAAGACCGGTAGTGTCGAAAAAGTCAAAAATGGGGATTTTCCCAAACCTTGCTAAAAGGGGCCAGAGGGGCGGACTGAGTCAGAAAGGAGCAAAATCAAGCACAGTTGGGGCGTTTTGTGAAAATTGTGAAGGATTTTCCAAAGTGGGCAAAAATTGAAAAAAACGACAGGGCCGGTAGTGTCGAAAAAATCAAAAATGGGGATTTTCCCAAACCTTGCTAAAAGGGGCCAGGGGGACGGACTGAGTCAGAAATGAGCAAAATCAAGCACAGTTGGGGCGTTTTGGGAAAATTGTGAAGGATTTTCTAACGTGGGCAAAAATTGAAAAAAACGACAGGGCCAGTAGTGTCGAAAAAGTCAAAAATGGAGATTTTTACAAACTTTGCTTAAAGAGGCCAGAGGGGGGGGCTGATTGAAAAAGGAGCAAAATCAAGCACAGTTGGGGCGTTTTGTGAAAATTGTGAAGGATTTTCCAAAGTGGGAAAATATTGAAAAAAACGACAGGACCGGTAGTGTCGAAAAAGTCAAAAATGGGGATTTTCCCAAACCTTGCTAAAAGGGGCCAGGGGGGCGGACTGAGTCAGAAAGGAGCAAAATCAAGCACAGTTGGGACGTATTGGGAAATTGTGAAGGATTTTCCAAAGTGGGCAAAAATTTGAAAAAACGACAGGGCCGGTAGTGTCGAAAAAGTCAAAAATGGGGATTTTCCCAAACCTTGCTAAAAGGGGCCAGGGGGGCGGACTGAGTCAGAAAGGAGCAAAATCAAGCACAGTTGGGGCGTTGTGTGAAAATTGTGAAGGATTTTCCAAAGTGGGCAAAAATTGAAAAAAACGACAGGGCCGGTAGTGTCGAAAAAGTCAAAAATGGGGATTTTCCCCAACCTTGCTAAAAGGGGCCAGGGGGGCGGACTGAGTCAGAAATGAGCAAAATCAAGCACAGTTGGGGCGTTTTGGGAAATTGTGAAGGATTTTCCAAAGTGGGCAAAAATTTGAAAAAACGACAGGGCCGGTAGTGTCGAAAAAGTCAAAAATGGGGATTTTCCCAAACCTTGCTAAAAGGGGCCAGGGGGCGGGCTGAGTGAAAAACGAGCAAAATCAAGCACAGTTGGGGCGTTTTGTGAAAATTGTGAAGGATTTTCCAAAGTGGGAAAAAATTTGAAAAAAACGACAGGGCCGGTAGTGTCGAAAAAGTAAAAAATGCGGATTTTCCCAAACCTTGCTAAAAGGGGCCAGGGGGGCGGACTGAGTCAGAAATGAGCAAAATCAAGCACAGTTGGGGCGTTTTGTGAAAATTGTGAAGGATTTTCCAAACCAGTCAAAAATGCGGATTTTCCCAAACCTTGCTAAAAGGGGCCAGGGGGGCGGACTGAGTCAGAAATGAGCAAAATCAAGCACAGTTGGGGCGTTTTGGGAAATTGTGAAGGATTTATCAAAGTGGGCAAAATTTTGAAAAAACGACAGGGCCGGTAGTGTCGAAAAAGTCAAAAATGGGGATTTTCCCAAACCTTGCTAAAAGGGGCCAGGGGGTCGGACTGAGTCAGAAAGGAGAAAAATCAAGCACAGTTGGGGCGTTTTGTGAAAATTGTGAAGGATTTTCCAAAGTGGGCAAAAATTGAAAAAAACGACAGGGCCGGTAGTGTCGAAAAAGTCAAAAATGGGGATTTTCCCCAACCTTGCTAAAAGGGGCCAGGGGGGCGGACTGAGTCAGAAATGAGCAAAATCAAGCACAGTTGGGGCGTTTTGAGAAAATTGTGAAGGATTTTCCAAACCGGGCAAAATTTGAAAAAAACGACAGGGCCGGTAGTGTCGAAAAAGTCAAAAATGCGGATTTTCCCAAATCTTTGCTAAAAGGGGCCAGGGGGCGGGCTTATTGAAAAACGAGCAAAATCAAGCACAGTTGGGGCGTTTTGGGAAAATTGTGAAGGATTTTCCAAATCGGGCAAAATTTGAAAAAAAACGACAGTGCCGGTAGTGTCGAAAAAGTCAAAAATGGGGATTTTCCAAAACCTTGCTAAAAGGGGCCAGGGGGGCGGACTAAGTAAGAAAGGAGCAAAATCAAGCACAGTTGGGGCGTTTTGAGAAAATTGTGAAGGATTTTCCAAAGTGGGCAAAATTTGAAAAAAACGACAGGTCCGGTAGTGTCGAAAAAGTCAAAAAGTGGGATTTTCCCAAATTTTTGCTAAAAGGGGCCAGGGGGCGGGCTGATTGAAAAACGAGCAAAATCAAGCACAGTTGGGGCGTTTTGTGAAAATTGTGAAGGATTTTCCAAACCGGGCAAAATTGAAAAAAACGACAGGGCCGGTAGTGTCGAAAAAGTCAAAAATGGGGATTTTCCCAAACCTTGCTAAAAGGGGCCAGGGGGGCGGGCTGAGTCAGAAAGGAGCAAAATCAAGCACAGTTGGGGCGTTTTGGGAAAATTGTGAAGGATTTTCCAAATCGGGCAAAATTTGAAAAAAACGACAGGTCCGGTAGTGTCGAAAAAGTCAATAATTGGGATTTTCCCACATTTTTGCTAAAAGGGGCCAGGGGGCGGGCTGATTGAAAAACGAGCAAAATCAAGCACAGTTGGGGCGTTTTGGGAAAATTGTGAAGGATTTTCCAAACCGGGCAAAATTTGAAAAAAAGACAGGGCCGGTAGTGTCGAAAAAGTCAAAAATGGGGATTTTCCCAAACCTTGCTAAAAGGTGCCAGGGGGCGGACTGAGTCAGAAAGGAGCAAAATCAAGCACAGTTGGGGCGTTTTGGGAAAATTGTGAAGGATTTTTCCAAAGTGGGCAAAAATTGAAAGAAACGACAGGTCCGGTAGTGTCGAAAAAGTCAATAATTGGGATTTTCCCACATTTTTGCTAAAAGGGGCCAGGGGGCGGGCTGATTGAAAAACGAGCAAAATCAAGCACAGTTGGGGCGTTTTGAGAAAATTGTGAAGGATTTTCCAAAGTGGGCAAAATTTGAAAAAAAGACAGGGCCGGTATTGTCGAAAAAGTCAAAAATGGGGATTTTCCCAAACCTTGCTAAAAGGTGCCAGGGGGCGGACTTAGTCAGAAAGGAGCAAAATCAAGCACAGTTGGGGCGTTTTGGGAAAATTGTGAAGGATTTTCCAACGTGGGCAAAAATTGAAAAAAACGACAGGGCCGGTAGTGTCGAAAAAGTCAAAAATGCGGATTTTCCCAAACCTTACCAAAAGGGGCCAGGGGGCGGACTGAGTCAGAAATGAGCAAAATCAAGCACAGTTGGGGCGTTTTGAGAAAATTGTGAAGGATTCCAAACCGGGCAAAATTTGAAAAAAACGACAAGTCCGGTATTGTCGAAAAAGTCAAAAATGGGGATTTTCCAAAACCTTGCTAAAAGGGGCCTGGGGGGCGGACTAAGTAAGAAAGGAGCAAAATCAAGCACAGTTGGGGCGTTGTGTGAAAATTATGAAGGATTTTCCAAAGTGGGCAAAAATTTTAAAAAAACGACAGGGCCGGTAGTGTCGAAAAAGTCAAAAATGGGGATTTTCCCAAACCTTGCTAAAAGGGGCCAGGGGGGCGGACTGAGTCAGAAAGGAGCAAAATCAAGCACAGTTGGGGCGTTTTGGGAAAATTGTGAAGGATTTTCCAAACCGGACAAAATTTGAAAAAAACGACAGGGCCGGTAGTGTCGGAAAGTCAAAAATGGGGATTTTCCCAAATCCTTGCTAAAAGGGGCCAGGGGGGCGGGCTGAGTGAGAAAGGAGCAAAATCAAGCACAGTTGGGGCGTTGTGTGAAAATTGTGAAGGATTTTCCAAACCGGGCAAAATTTGAAAAAAAAGACAGGGCCGGTAGTGTCGAAAAAGTCAAAAATGGGGATTTTCACAAAATTTGCTTAAAGAGGCCAGAGGGGGGGGGGGCTGAGTGAAAAACGAGCAAAATCAAGCACAGTTGGGGCGTTTTGTGAAAATTGTGAAGGATTTTCCATAGTGGGCAAAAATTGAAAAAAACAACAGGGCCGGCAGTGTCGAAAAAGTCAAAAATGCGGATTTTCCCAAACCTTGCTAAAAGGGGCCAGGGGGGCGGACTGAGTCAGAAATGAGCAAAATCAAGAACAGTTGGGGCGTTTTGAGAAAATTGTGAAGGATTTTCCAAACCGGGCAAAATTTGAAAAAAACGACAGGGCCGGTAGTGTCGAAAAAGTCAAAAATGCGGATTTTCCCAAATCTTTGCTAAAAGGGGCCAGGGGGCGGGCTTATTGAAAAACGAGCAAAATCAAGCACAGTTGGGGCGTTTTTGGAAAATTGTGAAGGATTTTCCAAATCGGGCAAAATTTGAAAAAAAACGACAGTGCCGGTAGTGTCGAAAAAGTCAAAAATGGGGATTTTCCCAAACTTTGCTTAAAGAGGCCAGAGGGGGGGGCTGGGTGAAAAAGGAGCAAAATCAAGCACAGTTGGGGCGTTTTGTGAAAATTGTGAAGGATTTTCCATGGTGGGCAAAAATTGAAAAAAACGACAGGGCCGGTAGTGTCGAAAAAGTCAAAAATGGGGATTTTCCCAAACCTTGCTAAAAGGGGCCAGGGGGGCGGGCTGAGTCAGAAAGGAGCAAAATCAAGCACAGTTGGGGCGTTTTGGGAAAATTGTGAAGGATTTTCCAAACCGGGCAAAATTTGAAAAAAACGACAGGGCCGGTAGTGTCGAAAAAGTCAAAAATGGGGATTTTCCCAAATCCTTGCTAAAAGGGGCCAGGGGGGCGGGCTGAGTGAGAAAGGAGCAAAATCAAGCACAGTTGGGGCGTTGTGTGAAAATTGTGAAGGATTTTCCAAACCGGGCAAAATTTGAAAAAAAAGACAGGGCCGGTAGTGTCGAAAAAGTCAAAAATGGGGATTTTCCCAAACCTTGCTAAAAGGGGCCAGGGGGGCGGGCTGAGTCAGAAAGGAGCAAAATCAAGCACAGTTGGGGCGTTTTGGGAAAATTGTGAAGGATTTTCCAAACCGGGCAAAATTTGAAAAAAACGACAGGGCCGGTAGTGTCGAAAAAGTCAAAAATGGGGATTTTCCCAAACCTTGCTAAAAGGGGCCAGGGGGGCGGGCTGAGTCAGAAAGGAGCAAAATCAAGCACAGTTGGGGCGTTTTGGGAAAATTGTGAAGGATTTTCCAAACCGGGCAAAATTTGAAAAAAACGACAGGGCCGGTAGTGTCGAAAAAGTCAAAAATGGGGATTTTCCCAAATCCTTGCTAAAAGGGGCCAGGGGGGCGGGCTGAGTGAGAAAGGAGCAAAATCAAGCACAGTTGGGGCGTTGTGTGAAAATTGTGAAGGATTTTCCAAAGTGGGCAAAAACTGAAAAAAACGACAGTGCCGGTAGTGTCGAAAAAGTCAAAAATGGGGATTTTCCCAAACCTTGCTAAAAGGGGCCAGGGGGGCGGACTGAGTCAGAAATGAGCAAAATCAAGCACAGTTGGGGCGTTTTGTGAAAATTGTGAAGGATTTTCCAAACCGGGCAAAATTGAAAAAAACGACAGTGCCGGTAGTGTCGAAAAAGTCAAAAATGGGGATTTTCCCAAACCTTGCTAAAAGGGGCCAGGGGGGCGGGCTGAGTCAGAAAGGAGCAAAATCAAGCACAGTTGGGGCGTTTTGGGAAAATTGTGAAGGATTTTCCTAATCGGGCAAAATTTGAAAAAAACGACAGGGCCGGTAGTGTCGAAAAAGTCAAAAATGGGGATTTTCACAAACCTTGCTAAAAGGTGCCAGGGGGTGGACTGAGTCAGAAAGGAGCAAAATCAAGTACAGTTGGGGCGTTTTGGGAAAATCGTGAAGGATTTTCCAACGTGGGCAAAAATTGAAAAAAACGACAGGGCCGGTAGTGTCGAAAAAGTCAAAAATGCGGATTTTCCAAAACCTTGCTAAAAGGGGCCAGGGGGGCGGACTGAGTCAGAAATGAGCAAAATCAAGCACAGTTGGGGCGTTTTGAGAAAATTGTGAAGGATTCCAAACCGGGCAAAATTTGAAAAAAACGACAGGTCCGGTAGTGTCGAAAAAGTCAAAAATGGGGATTTTCCAAAACCTTGCTAAAAGGGGCCTGGGGGGCGGACTAAGTAAGAAAGGAGCAAAATCAAGCACAGTTGGGGCGTTGTGTGAAAAAAGTCAAAAATTGGGATTTTCCCAAATTTTTGCTAAAAGGGGCCAGGGGGCGGGCTGATTGAAAAACGAGCAAAATCAAGCACAGTTGGGGCGTTTTGGGAAAATTGTGAAGGATTTTCCAACGTGGGCAAAAATTGAAAAAAACGACAGGGCCGGTAGTGTCGAAAAAGTCAAAAATGGGGATTTTCACAAACCTTGCTAAAAGGTGCCAGGGGGTGGACTGAGTCAGAAAGGAGCAAAATCAAGCACAGTTGGGGCGTTTTGAGAAAATTGTGAAGGATTTTCCAAAGTGGGCAAAATTTGAAAAAAACGACAGGTCCGGTAGTGTCGAAAAAGTCAAAAATTGGGATTTTCCCAAATTTTTGCTAAAACGGGCCAGGGGGCGGGCTGATTGAAAAACGAGCAAAATCAAGCACAGTTGGGGCGTTTTTTTGAAAATTGTGAAGGATTTTCCAAACCGGGCAAAATTTGAAAAAAAGACAGGGCCGGTAGTGTCGAAAAAGTCAAAAATGGGGATTTTCCCAAACCTTGCTAAAAGGTGCCAGGGGGCGGACTGAGTCAGAAAGGAGCAAAATCAAGCACAGTTGGGGCGTTTTGGGAAAATTGTGAAGGATTTTCCAACGTGGGCAAAAATTGAAAAAAACAACAGGGCCGGTAGTGTCGAAAAAGTCAAAAATGGGGATTTTCCCAAATCCTTGCTAAAAGGGGACAGGGGGGCGGGCTGAGTGAGAAAGGAGCAAAATCAAGCATAGTTGGGGCGTTTTGTGAAATTTGTGAAGGATTTTCCAAAGTGGGCAAAAATTGAAAAAAACGACAGGGCCGGTAGTGTCGAAAAAGTCAAAAATGGGGATTTTCACAAACCTTGCTAAAAGGTGCCAGGGGGTGGACTGAGTCAGAAAGGAGCAAAATCAAGCACAGTTGGGGCGTTTTGAGAAAATTGTGAAGGATTTTCCAAAGTGGGCAAAATTTGAAAAAAACGACAGGTCCGGTAGTGTCGAAAAAGTCAAAAATTGGGATTTTCCCAAATTTTTGCTAAAACGGGCCAGGGGGCGGGCTGATTGAAAAACGAGCAAAATCAAGCACAGTTGGGGCGTTTTTTTGAAAATTGTGAAGGATTTTCCAAACCGGGCAAAATTTGAAAAAAAAGACAGGGCCGGTAGTGTCGAAAAAGTCAAAAATGGGGATTTTCACAAAATTTGCTTAAAGAGGCCAGGGGGGCGGGCTGAGTGAGAAAGGAGCAAAATCAAGCACAGTTGGGGCGTTGTGTGAAAATTGTGAAGGATTTTCCAAAGTGGGCAACAATTTTAAAAAACGACAGGGCCGGTAGTGTCGAAAAAGTCAAAAATGGGGATTTTCCCAAACCTTGCTAAAAGGGACCAGGGGGGCGGGCTGAGTCAGAAAGGAGCAAAATCAAGCACAGTTGGGGCGTTTTGGGAAAATTGTGAAGGATTTTCCAAACCGGGCAAAATTTGAAAAAAACAACAGGGCCGGTAGTGTCGAAAAAGTCAAAAATGGGGATTTTCCCAAATTCTTGCTAAAAGGGGCCAGGGGGGCGGGCTGAGTGAGAAAGGAGCAAAATCAAGCACAATTGGGGCGTTGTGTGAAAATTGTGAAGGATTTTCCAAACCGGGCAAAATTTGAAAAAAAAGACAGGGCCGGTAGTGTCGAAAAAGTCAAAAATGGGGATTTTCACAAAATTTGCTTAAAGAGGCCAGAGGGGGGGGCTGAGTGAAAAACGAGCAAAATCAAGCACAGTTGGGGCGTTTTGTGAAAATTGTGAAGGATTTTCCATAGTAGGCAAAATTTGAAAAAAAAAAGACAGGGCCGGTAGTGTCGAAGAAGTCAAAAATGCGGATTTTCCCAAATCTTTGCTAAAAGGGGCCAGGGGGCGGGCTTATTGAAAAAGGAGCAAAATCAAGCACAGTTGGGGCGTTTTGTGAAAATTGTGAAGGATTTTCCAAAGTGGGCAAAAATTGAAAAAAACGACAGGGCCGGTAGTGTCGAAAAAGTCAAAAATGGGGATTTTCACAAACCTTGCTAAAAGGTGCCAGGGGGTGGACTGAGTCAGAAAGGAGCAAAATCAAGCACAGTTGGGGCGTTTTGAGAAAATTGTGAAGGATTTTCCAAAGTGGGCAAAATTTGAAAAAAATGACAGGTCCGGTAGTGTCGAAAAAGTCAAAAATTGGGATTTTCCCAAACCTTGCTAAAAGGGGCCAGGGGGGCGGGCTGAGTCAGAAAGGAGCAAAATCAAGCACAGTTGGGGCGTTTTGGGAAAATTGTGAAGGATTTTCCAAATCGGGCAAAATTTGAAAAAAACGACAGGGCCGGTAGTGTCGAAAAAGTCAAAAATGGGGATTTTCCCAAATCCTTGCTAAAAGGGGCCAGGGGGGCGGGCTGAGTGAGAAAGGAGCAAAATCAAGCACAGTTGGGGCGTTTTGTGAAAATTGTGAAGGATTTTCCAAAGTGGGCAAAAATTGAAAAAAAACGACAGGGCCGGTAGTGTCGAAAAAGTCAAAAATGGGGATTTTCACAAACCTTGCTAAAAGGTGCCAGGGGGTGGACTGAGTCAGAAAGGAGCAAAATCAAGCACAGTTGGGGCGTTTTGAGAAAATTGTGAAGGATTTTCCAAAGTGGGCAAAATTTGAAAAAAACGACAGGTCCGGTAGTGTCGAAAAAGTCAAAAATGGGGATTTTCCCAAATTTTTGCTAAAAGGGGCCAGGGGGCGGGCTGATTGAAAAACGAGCAAAATCAAGCACAGTTGGGGCGATTTGTGAAAATTGTGAAGGATTTTCCAAACCGGGCAAAATTTGAAAAAAAGACAGGGCCGGTAGTGTCAAAAAAGTCAAAAATGGGGATTTTCCCAAACCTTGCTAAAAGGTGCCAGGGGGCGGACTGAGTCAGAAATGAGCAAAATCAAGCACAGTTGGGGCGTTTTGGGAAAATTGTGAAGATTTTTCCAACGTGGGCAAAAATTGAAAAAAACGACAGGGCCGGTAGTGTCGAAAAAGTCAAAAATGCGGATTTTCCCAAACCTTGCTAAAAGGGGCCAGGGGGGCGGACTGAGTCAGAAATGAGCAAAATCAAGCACAGTTGGGGCGTTTTGAGAAAATTGTGAAGGATTCCAAACCGGGCAAAATTTGAAAAAAACGACAGGTCCGGTAGTGTCGAAAAAGTCAAAAATGGGGATTTTCCAAAACCTTGCTAAAAGGGGCCTGGGGGGCGGACTAAGAAAGAAAGGAGCAAAATCAAGCACAGTTGGGGCGTTGTGTGAAAATTGTGAAGGATTTTCCAAAGTGGGCAAAAATCTGAAAAAACGACAGGGCCGGTAGTGTCGAAAAAGTCAAAAATGCGGATTTTCCCAAACCTTGCTAAAAGGGGCCAGGGGGGCGGACTGAGTCAGAAAGGAGCAAAATCAAGCACAGTTGGGGCGTTTTGGGAAAATTGTGAAGGATTTTCCAAACCGGGCAAAATTTGAAAAAAACGACAGGGCCGGTAGTGTCGGTAAGTCAAAAATGGGGATTTTCCCAAATCCTTGCTAAAAGGGGCCAGGGGGGCGGGCTGAGTGAGAAAGGATCAAAATCAAGCACAGTTGGGGCGTTGTGTGAAAATTGTGAAGGATTTTCCAAACCGGGCAAAATTTGAAAAAAACGACAGGGCCGGTAGTGTCGAAAAAGTCAAAAATGGGGATTTTCACAAAATTTGCTTAAAGAGGCCAGAGGGGGGGGCTGAGTGAAAAACGAGCAAAATCAAGCACAGTTGGGGCGTTTTGTGAAAATTGTGAAGGATTTTCCATAGTAGGCAATAATTGAAAAAAACGACAGGGCCGGTAGTGTCGAAAAAGTCAAAAATGGGGATTTTCCCAAATCCTTGCTAAAAGGGGCCAGGGGGGCGGGCTGAGTGAGAAAGGAGCAAAATCAAGCACAGTTGGGGCGTTTTGTGAAAATTGTGAAGGATTTTCCAAAGTGGGCAAAAATTGAAAAAAAACGACAGGGCCGGTAGTGTCGAAAAAGTCAAAAATGGGGATTTTCACAAACCTTGCTAAAAGGTGCCAGGGGGTGGACTGAGTCAGAAAGGAGCAAAATCAAGCACAGTTGGGGCGTTTTGAGAAAATTGTGAAGGATTTTCCAAAGTGGGCAAAATTTGAAAAAAACGACAGGTCCGGTAGTGTCGAAAAAGTCAAAAATGGGGATTTTCCCAAATTTTTGCTAAAAGGGGCCAGGGGGCGGGCTGATTGAAAAACGAGCAAAATCAAGCACAGTTGGGGCGATTTGTGAAAATTGTGAAGGATTTTCCAAACCGGGCAAAATTTGAAAAAAAGACAGGGCCGGTAGTGTCAAAAAAGTCAAAAATGGGGATTTTCCCAAACCTTGCTAAAAGGTGCCAGGGGGCGGACTGAGTCAGAAATGAGCAAAATCAAGCACAGTTGGGGCGATTTGTGAAAATTGTGAAGGATTTTCCAAACCGGGCAAAATTTGAAAAAACGACATGGCCGGTAGTGTCGAAAAAGTCAAAAATGCGGATTTTCCCAAACCTTGCTAAAAGGGGCCAGGGGGGCGGACTGAGTCAGAAATGAGCAAAATCAAGCACAGTTGGGGCGTTTTGAGAAAATTGTGAAGGATTCCAAACCGGGCAAAATTTGAAAAAAACGACAGGTCCGGTAGTGTCGAAAAAGTCAAAAATGGGGATTTTCCAAAACCTTGCTAAAAGGGGCCTGGGGGGCGGACTAAGAAAGAAAGGAGCAAAATCAAGCACAGTTGGGGCGTTGTGTGAAAATTGTGAAGGATTTTCCAAAGTGGGCAAAAATCTGAAAAAACGACAGGGCCGGTAGTGTCGAAAAAGTCAAAAATGCGGATTTTCCCAAACCTTGCTAAAAGGGGCCAGGGGGGCGGACTGAGTCAGAAAGGAGCAAAATCAAGCACAGTTGGGGCGTTTTGGGAAAATTGTGAAGGATTTTCCAAACCGGGCAAAATTTGAAAAAAACGACAGGGCCGGTAGTGTCGGTAAGTCAAAAATGGGGATTTTCCCAAATCCTTGCTAAAAGGGGCCAGGGGGGCGGGCTGAGTGAGAAAGGATCAAAATCAAGCACAGTTGGGGCGTTGTGTGAAAATTGTGAAGGATTTTCCAAACCGGGCAAAATTTGAAAAAAAAAGACAGGGCCGGTAGTGTCGAAAAAGTCAAAAATGGGGATTTTCACAAAATTTGCTTAAAGAGGCCAGAGGGGGGGGGGCTGAGTGAAAAACGAGCAAAATCAAGCACAGTTGGGGCGTTTTGTGAAAATTGTGAAGGATTTTCCATAGTGGGCAAAAATTGAAAAAAACGACAGGGCCGGTAGTGTCGAAAAAGTCAAAAATGCGGATTTTCCCAAACCTTGCTAAAAGGGGCCAGGGGGGCGGACTGAGTCAGAAAGGAGCAAAATCAAGCACAGTTGGGGCGTTGTGTGAAAATTGTGAAGGATTTTCCAAACCGGGCAAAATTTGAAAAAAACGACAGGGCCGGTAGTGTCGAAAAAGTCAAAAATGGGGATTTTCCAAAACCTTGCTAAAAGGGGCCAGGGGGGCGGACTAAGTAAGAAAGGAGCAAAAACAAAGCACAGTTGGGGCATTTTGGGAAAATTGTGAAGGATTTTCCAAACCGGGCAAAATTTGAAAAAAACGACAGGGCCGGTAGTGTCGAAAAAGTCAAAAATGCCGATTTTCCCAAATCTTTGCTAAAAGGGGCCAAAGGTCGGGCTTATTGAAAAACGAGCAAAATCAAGCACAGTTGGGGCGTTTTGGGAAAATTGTGAAGGATTTTCCAAAGTGGGCAAAAATTGAAAAAAACGACAGGGCCGGTAGTGTCGAAAAAGTCAAAAATGGGGATTTTCACAAACCTTGCTAAAAGGTGCCAGGGGGGCGGGCTGAGTCAGAAAGGAGCAAAATCAAGCACAGTTGGGGCGTTTTGGGAAAATTGTGAAGGATTTTCCAAACCGGGCAAAATTTGAAAAAAACGACAGGGCCGGTAGTGTCGAAAAAGTCAAAAATGGGGATTTTCCCAAATCCTTGCTAAAAGGGGCCAGGGGGGCGGGCTGAGTGAGAAAGGAGCAAAATCAAGCACAGTTGGGGCGTTTTGTGAAAATTGTGAAGGATTTTCCAAAGTGGGCAAAAATTGAAAAAAACGACAGGGCCGGTAGTGTCGAAAAAGTCAAAAATGGGGATTTTCACAAACTTTGCTAAAAGGTGCCAGGGGGTGGACTGAGTCAGAAAGGAGCAAAATCAAGCACAGTTGGGGCGTTTTGAGAAAATTGTGAAGGATTTTCCAAACCGGGCAAAATTTGAAAAAAAGACAGGGCCGGTAGTGTCGAAAAAGTCAAAAATGGGGATTTTCCCAAACCTTGCTAAAAGGTGCCAGGGGGCGGACTGAGTCAGAAAGGAGCAAAATCAAGCACAGTTGGGGTGTTTTGGGAAAATTGTGAAGGATTTTCCAAAGTGGGCAAAAATTGAAAAAAACGACAGGGCCGGTAGTGTCGAAAAAGTCAAAAATGCGGATTTTCCCAAACCTTGCTAAAAGGGGCCTGGGGGGCGGACTAAGTAAGAAAGGAGCAAAATCAAGCACAGTTGGGGCGTTGTGTGAAAATTGTGAAGGATTTTCCAAAGTGGGCAAAAATTTTAAAAAACGACAGGGCCGGTAGTGTCGAAAAAGTCAAAAATGGGGATTTTCCCAAACCTTGCTAAAAGGGGCCAGGGGGGCGGACTGAGTCAGAAAGGAGCAAAATCAAGCACAGTTGGGGCGTTTTGGGAAAATTGTGAAGGATTTTCCAAACCGGGCAAAATTTGAAAAAAACGACAGGGCCGGTAGTGTCGAAAAAGTCAAAAATGGGGATTTTCCCAAATCCTTGCTAAAAGGGGCCAGGGGGGCGGGCTGAGTGAGAAAGGAGCAAAATCAAGCACAGTTGGGGCGTTGTGTGAAAATTGTGAAGGATTTTCCAAACCGGGCAAAATTTGAAAAAAACGACAGGGCCGGTAGTGTCGAAAAAGTCAAAAATGGGGATTTTCAACAACTTTGCTTAAAGAGGCCAGGGGGGGGGGGGGGGGGGGGGCTGAGTGAAAAAGGAGCAAAATCAAGCACAGTTGGGGCGTTTTGGGAAAATTGTGAAGGATTTTCCAAAGTGGGCAAAAATTGAAAAAAACGACAGGGCCGGTAGTGTCGAAAAAGTCAAAAATGGGGATTTTCACAAAATTTGCTTAAAGAGGCCAGAGGGGGGGGCTGAGTGAAAAACGAGCAAAATCAAGCACAGTTGGGGCGTTTTGTGAAAATTGTGAAGGATTTTCCATAGTAGGCAATAATTGAAAAAAACGACAGGGCCGGTAGTGAAAAAAATGGGGATTTTCACAAAATTTGCTTAAAGAGGCCAGAGGGGGGGGCTGAGTGAAAAACGAGCAAAATCAAGCACAGTTGGGGCGTTTTGTGAAAATTGTGAAGGATTTTCCATAGTAGGCAATAATTGAAAAAAACGACAGGGCCGGTAGTGTCGAAAAAGTCAAAAATGGGGATTTTCCCAAATCCTTGCTAAAAGGGGCCAGGGGGGCGGGCTGAGTGAGAAAGGAGCAAAATCAAGCACAGTTGGGGCGTTTTGTGAAAATTGTGAAGGATTTTCCAAAGTGGGCAAAAATTGAAAAAAAACGACAGGGCCGGTAGTGTCGAAAAAGTCAAAAATGGGGATTTTCACAAACCTTGCTAAAAGGTGCCAGGGGGTGGACTGAGTCAGAAAGGAGCAAAATCAAGCACAGTTGGGGCGTTTTGAGAAAATTGTGAAGGATTTTCCAAAGTGGGCAAAATTTGAAAAAAACGACAGGTCCGGTAGTGTCGAAAAAGTCAAAAATGGGGATTTTCCCAAATTTTTGCTAAAAGGGGCCAGGGGGCGGGCTGATTGAAAAACGAGCAAAATCAAGCACAGTTGGGGCGATTTGTGAAAATTGTGAAGGATTTTCCAAACCGGGCAAAATTTGAAAAAAAGACAGGGCCGGTAGTGTCAAAAAAGTCAAAAATGGGGATTTTCCCAAACCTTGCTAAAAGGTGCCAGGGGGCGGACTGAGTCAGAAATGAGCAAAATCAAGCACAGTTGGGGCGTTTTGGGAAAATTGTGAAGGATTTTCCAACGTGGGCAAAAATTGAAAAAAACGACATGGCCGGTAGTGTCGAAAAAGTCAAAAATGCGGATTTTCCCAAACCTTGCTAAAAGGGGCCAGGGGGGCGGACTGAGTCAGAAATGAGCAAAATCAAGCACAGTTGGGGCGTTTTGAGAAAATTGTGAAGGATTCCAAACCGGGCAAAATTTGAAAAAAACGACAGGTCCGGTAGTGTCGAAAAAGTCAAAAATGGGGATTTTCCAAAACCTTGCTAAAAGGGGCCTGGGGGGCGGACTAAGAAAGAAAGGAGCAAAATCAAGCACAGTTGGGGCGTTGTGTGAAAATTGTGAAGGATTTTCCAAAGTGGGCAAAAATCTGAAAAAACGACAGGGCCGGTAGTGTCGAAAAAGTCAAAAATGCGGATTTTCCCAAACCTTGCTAAAAGGGGCCAGGGGGGCGGACTGAGTCAGAAAGGAGCAAAATCAAGCACAGTTGGGGCGTTTTGGGAAAATTGTGAAGGATTTTCCAAACCGGGCAAAATTTGAAAAAAACGACAGGGCCGGTAGTGTCGGTAAGTCAAAAATGGGGATTTTCCCAAATCCTTGCTAAAAGGGGCCAGGGGGGCGGGCTGAGTGAGAAAGGATCAAAATCAAGCACAGTTGGGGCGTTGTGTGAAAATTGTGAAGGATTTTCCAAACCGGGCAAAATTTGAAAAAAAAAGACAGGGCCGGTAGTGTCGAAAAAGTCAAAAATGGGGATTTTCACAAAATTTGCTTAAAGAGGCCAGAGGGGGGGGGGCTGAGTGAAAAACGAGCAAAATCAAGCACAGTTGGGGCGTTTTGTGAAAATTGTGAAGGATTTTCCATAGTGGGCAAAAATTGAAAAAAACGACAGGGCCGGTAGTGTCGAAAAAGTCAAAAATGCGGATTTTCCCAAACCTTGCTAAAAGGGGCCAGGGGGGCGGACTGAGTCAGAAAGGAGCAAAATCAAGCACAGTTGGGGCGTTGTGTGAAAATTGTGAAGGATTTTCCAAACCGGGCAAAATTTGAAAAAAACGACAGGGCCGGTAGTGTCGAAAAAGTCAAAAATGGGGATTTTCCAAAACCTTGCTAAAAGGGGCCAGGGGGGCGGACTAAGTAAGAAAGGAGCAAAAACAAAGCACAGTTGGGGCATTTTGGGAAAATTGTGAAGGATTTTCCAAACCGGGCAAAATTTGAAAAAAACGACAGGGCCGGTAGTGTCGAAAAACTCAAAAATGCCGATTTTCCCAAATCTTTGCTAAAAGGGGCCAAAGGTCGGGCTTATTGAAAAACGAGCAAAATCAAGCACAGTTGGGGCGTTTTGGGAAAATTGTGAAGGATTTTCCAAAGTGGGCAAAAATTGAAAAAAACGACAGGGCCGGTAGTGTCGAAAAAGTCAAAAATGGGGATTTTCACAAACCTTGCTAAAAGGTGCCAGGGGGGCGGGCTGAGTCAGAAAGGAGCAAAATCAAGCACAGTTGGGGCGTTTTGGGAAAATTGTGAAGGATTTTCCAAACCGGGCAAAATTTGAAAAAAACGACAGGGCCGGTAGTGTCGAAAAAGTCAAAAATGGGGATTTTCCCAAATCCTTGCTAAAAGGGGCCAGGGGGGCGGGCTGAGTGAGAAAGGAGCAAAATCAAGCACAGTTGGGGCGTTTTGTGAAAATTGTGAAGGATTTTCCAAAGTGGGCAAAAATTGAAAAAAACGACAGGGCCGGGTAGTGTCGAAAAAGTCAAAAATGGGGATTTTCACAAACTTTGCTAAAAGGTGCCAGGGGGTGGACTGAGTCAGAAAGGAGCAAAATCAAGCACAGTTGGGGCGTTTTGAGAAAATTGTGAAGGATTTTCCAAACCGGGCAAAATTTGAAAAAAAGACAGGGCCGGGTAGTGTCGAAAAAGTCAAAAATGGGGATTTTCCCAAACCTTGCTAAAAGGTGCCAGGGGGCGGACTGAGTCAGAAAGGAGCAAAATCAAGCACAGTTGGGGTGTTTTGGGAAAATTGTGAAGGATTTTCCAAAGTGGGCAAAATTGAAAAAAACGACAGGGCCGGTAGTGTCGAAAAAGTCAAAAATGCGGATTTTCCCAAACCTTGCTAAAAGGGGCCTGGGGGGCGGACTAAGTAAGAAAGGAGCAAAATCAAGCACAGTTGGGGCGTTGTGTGAAAATTGTGAAGGATTTTCCAAAGTGGGCAAAAATTTTAAAAAACGACAGGGCCGGTAGTGTCGAAAAAGTCAAAAATGGGGATTTTCCCAAACCTTGCTAAAAGGGGCCAGGGGGGCGGACTGAGTCAGAAAGGAGCAAAATCAAGCACAGTTGGGGCGTTTTGGGAAAATTGTGAAGGATTTTCCAAACCGGGCAAAATTTGAAAAAAACGACAGGGCCGGTAGTGTCGAAAAAGTCAAAAATGGGGATTTTCCCAAATCCTTGCTAAAAGGGGCCAGGGGGGCGGGCTGAGTGAGAAAGGAGCAAAATCAAGCACAGTTGGGGCGTTGTGTGAAAATTGTGAAGGATTTTCCAAACCGGGCAAAATTTGAAAAAAACGACAGGGCCGGTAGTGTCGAAAAAGTCAAAAATGGGGATTTTCAACAACTTTGCTTAAAGAGGCCAGGGGGGGGGGGGGGGGGGGCTGAGTGAAAAAGGAGCAAAATCAAGCACAGTTGGGGCGTTTTGGGAAAATTGTGAAGGATTTTCCAAAGTGGGCAAAAATTGAAAAAAACGACAGGGCCGGTAGTGTCGAAAAAGTCAAAAATGGGGATTTTCACAAAATTTGCTTAAAGAGGCCAGAGGGGGGGGCTGAGTGAAAAACGAGCAAAATCAAGCACAGTTGGGGCGTTTTGTGAAAATTGTGAAGGATTTTCCATAGTAGGCAATAATTGAAAAAAACGACAGGGCCGGTAGTGTCGAAAAAGTCAAAAATGGGGATTTTCACAAAATTTGCTTAAAGAGGCGAGAGGGGGGGGCTGAGTGAAAAACGAGCAAAATCAAGCACAGTTGGGGCGTTTTGTGAAAATTGTGAAGGATTTTCCATAGTAGGCAAAAATTGAAAAAAATGACAGGGCCGGTAGTGTCGAAAAAGTCAAAAATGGGGATTTTCCCAAACCTTGCTAAAAGGGGCCAGGGGGGCGGACTGAGTCAGAAAGGAGCAAAATCAAGCACAGTTGGGGCGTTTTGTGAAAATTGTGGAGGATTTTCCAAACCGGGCAAAATTTAAAAAAAAAAGACAGGGCCGGTAGTGTCGAAAAAGTCAAAAATGGGGATTTTCCCAAACCTTGCTAAAAGGGGCCAGGGGGGCGGACTGAGTCAGAAATGAGCAAAATCAAGCACAGTTGGGGCGTTTTGGGAAAATTGTGAAGGATTTTCCAAAGTGGGCAAAATTTGAAAAAAAAGACAGGGCCGGTAGTGTCGAAAAAGTCAAAAATGGGGATTTTCCCAAACCTTACTAAAAGGTGCCAGGGGGCGGACTGAGTCAGAAAGGAGCAAAATCAAGCACAGTTGGGGCGTTTTGGGAAAATTGTGAAGGATTTTTCCAAAGTGGGCAAAAATTGAAAAAAACGACAGGGCCGGTAGTGTCGAAAAAGTCAAAAATGGGGATTTTCACAAACTTTGCTTAAAGAGGCCAGAGGGGGGGGGGGGCTGACTGAAAAAGGAGCAAAATCAAGCACAGTTGGGGCGTTTTGGGAAAATTGTGAAGGATTTTCCAAACCGGGCAAAATTTGAAAAAAAAGACAGGGCCGGTAGTGTCGAAAAAGTAAAAAATGGGGATTTTCCCAAACCTTGCTAAAAGGGGCCAGGGGGGCGGACTGAGTCAGAAAGGAGCAAAATCAAGCACAGTTGGGGCGTTTTGGGAAAATTGTGAAGGATTTTCCAAAGTGGGCAAAAATTGAAAAAAACGACAGGGCCGGTAGTGTCGAAAAAGTCAAAAATGCGGATTTTCCCAAACCTTGCTAAAAGGGGCCTGGGGGGCGGACTAAGTAAGAAAGGAGCAAAATCAAGCACATTTGGGGCGTTGTGTGAAAATTGTGAAGGATTTTCCAAAGTGGGCAAAAATTTTAAAAAACGACAGGGCCGGTAGTGTCGAAAAAGTCAAAAATGGGGATTTTCCCAAACCTTGCTAAAAGGGGCCAGGGGGGCGGACTGAGTCAGAAAGGAGCAAAATCAAGCACAGTTGGGGCGTTGTGTGAAAATTGTGAAGGATTTTCCAAACCGGGCAAAATTTGAAAAAAACGACAGGGCCGGTAGTGTCGAAAAAGTCAAAAATGGGGATTTTCAACAACTTTGCTTAAAGAGGCCAGGGGGGGGGGGGGGGGGGGCTGAGTGAAAAAGGAGCAAAATCAAGCACAGTTGGGGCGTTTTGGGAAAATTGTGAAGGATTTTCCAAAGTGGGCAAAAATTGAAAAAAACGACAGGGCCGGTAGTGTCGAAAAAGTCAAAAATGGGGATTTTCACAAAATTTGCTTAAAGAGGCCAGAGGGGGGGGCTGAGTGAAAAACGAGCAAAATCAAGCACAGTTGGGGCGTTTTGTGAAAATTGTGAAGGATTTTCCATAGTAGGCAATAATTGAAAAAAACGACAGGGCCGGTAGTGTCGAAAAAGTCAAAAATGGGGATTTTCACAAAATTTGCTTAAAGAGGCCAGAGGGGGGGGCTGAGTGAAAAACGAGCAAAATCAAGCACAGTTGGGGCGTTTTGTGAAAATTGTGAAGGATTTTCCATAGTAGGCAAAAATTGAAAAAAATGACAGGGCCGGTAGTGTCGAAAAAGTCAAAAATGGGGATTTTCCCAAACCTTGCTAAAAGGGGCCAGGGGGGCGGACTGAGTCAGAAAGGAGCAAAATCAAGCACAGTTGGGGCGTTTTGTGAAAATTGTGGAGGATTTTCCAAACCGGGCAAAATTTTAAAAAAAAAGACAGGGCCGGTAGTGTCGAAAAAGTCAAAAATGGGGATTTTCCCAAACCTTGCTAAAAGGGGCCAGGGGGGCGGACTGAGTCAGAAATGAGCAAAATCAAGCACAGTTGGGGCGTTTTGGGAAAATTGTGAAGGATTTTCCAAAGTGGGCAAAATTTGAAAAAAAAGACAGGGCCGGTAGTGTCGAAAAAGTCAAAAATGGGGATTTTCCCAAACCTTACTAAAAGGTGCCAGGGGGCGGACTGAGTCAGAAAGGAGCAAAATCAAGCACAGTTGGGGCGTTTTGGGAAAATTGTGAAGGATTTTTCCAAAGTGGGCAAAAATTGAAAAAAACGACAGGGCCGGTAGTGTCGAAAAAGTCAAAAATGGGGATTTTCACAAACTTTGCTTAAAGAGGCCAGAGGGGGGGGGGGGCTGACTGAAAAAGGAGCAAAATCAAGCACAGTTGGGGCGTTTTGGGAAAATTGTGAAGGATTTTCCAAACCGGGCAAAATTTGAAAAAAAAGACAGGGCCGGTAGTGTCGAAAAAGTAAAAAATGGGGATTTTCCCAAACCTTGCTAAAAGGGGCCAGGGGGGCGGACTGAGTCAGAAAGGAGCAAAATCAAGCACAGTTGGGGCGTTTTGGGAAAATTGTGAAGGATTTTCAAAAGTGGGCAAAAATTGAAAAAAACGACAGGGCCGGTAGTGTCGAAAAAGTCAAAAATGCGGATTTTCCCAAACCTTGCTAAAAGGGGCCTGGGGGGCGGATTAAGTAAGAAAGGAGCAAAATCAAGCACAGTTGGGGCGTTGTGTGAAAATTGTGTAGGATTTTACAAAGTGGGAAAAAATTGAAAAAAACGACAGGACCGGTAGTGTCGAAAAAGTCAAAAATGGGGATTTTCCCAAACCTTGCTAAAAGGGGCCAGGGGGGCGGACTGAGTCAGAAAGGAGCAAAATCAAGCACAGTTGGGGCGTTTTGGGAAAATTGTGAAGGATTTTCCAAACCGGGCAAAATTTGAAAAAAACGACAGGGCCGGTAGTGTCGAAAAAGTCAAAAATGGGGATTTTCCCAAATCCTTGCTAAAAGGGGCCAGGGGGGCGGGCTGAGTGAGAAAGGAGCAAAATCAAGCACAGTTGGGGCGTTGTGTGAAAATTGTGAAGGATTTTCCAAACCGGGCAAAATTTGAAAAAAACGACAGGGCCGGTAGTGTCGAAAAAGTCAAAAATGGGGATTTTCAACAACTTTGCTTAAAGAGGCCAGGGGGGGGGGGGGGGGGCTGAGTGAAAAAGGAGCAAAATCAAGCACAGTTGGGGCGTTTTGGGAAAATTGTGAAGGATTTTCCAAAGTGGGCAAAAATTGAAAAAAACGACAGGGCCGGTAGTGTCGAAAAAGTCAAAAATGGGGATTTTCACAAAATTTGCTTAAAGAGGCCAGAGGGGGGGGCTGAGTGAAAAACGAGCAAAATCAAGCACAGTTGGGGCGTTTTGTGAAAATTGTGAAGGATTTTCCATAGTAGGCAATAATTGAAAAAAACGACAGGGCCGGTAGTGTCGAAAAAGTCAAAAATGGGGATTTTCACAAAATTTGCTTAAAGAGGCCAGAGGGGGGGGCTGAGTGAAAAACGAGCAAAATCAAGCACAGTTGGGGCGTTTTGTGAAAATTGTGAAGGATTTTCCATAGTAGGCAAAAATTGAAAAAAATGACAGGGCCGGTAGTGTCGAAAAAGTCAAAAATGGGGATTTTCCCAAACCTTGCTAAAAGGGGCCAGGGGGGCGGACTGAGTCAGAAAGGAGCAAAATCAAGCACAGTTGGGGCGTTTTGGGAAAATTGTGAAGGATTTTCCAAAGTGGGCAAAATTTGAAAAAAAAGACAGGGCCGGTAGTGTCGAAAAAGTCAAAAATGGGGATTTTCCCAAACCTTACTAAAAGGTGCCAGGGGGCGGACTGAGTCAGAAAGGAGCAAAATCAAGCACAGTTGGGGCGTTTTGGGAAAATTGTGAAGGATTTTTCCAAAGTGGGCAAAAATTGAAAAAAACGACAGGGCCGGTAGTGTCGAAAAAGTCAAAAATGGGGATTTTCACAAACTTTGCTTAAAGAGGCCAGAGGGGGGGGGGGGCTGACTGAAAAAGGAGCAAAATCAAGCACAGTTGGGGCGTTTTGGGAAAATTGTGAAGGATTTTCCAAACCGGGCAAAATTTGAAAAAAAAGACAGGGCCGGTAGTGTCGAAAAAGTAAAAAATGGGGATTTTCCCAAACCTTGCTAAAAGGGGCCAGGGGGGCGGACTGAGTCAGAAAGGAGCAAAATCAAGCACAGTTGGGGCGTTTTGGGAAAATTGTGAAGGATTTTCAAAAGTGGGCAAAAATTGAAAAAAACGACAGGGCCGGTAGTGTCGAAAAAGTCAAAAATGCGGATTTTCCCAAACCTTGCTAAAAGGGGCCTGGGGGGCGGATTAAGTAAGAAAGGAGCAAAATCAAGCACAGTTGGGGCGTTGTGTGAAAATTGTGTAGGATTTTACAAAGTGGGAAAAAATTGAAAAAAACGACAGGACCGGTAGTGTCGAAAAAGTCAAAAATGGGGATTTTCCCAAACCTTGCTAAAAGGGGCCAGGGGGGCGGGCTGAGTGAGAAAGGAGCAAAATCAAGCACAGTTGGGGCGTTGTGTGAAAATTGTGAAGGATTTTCCAAACCGGGCAAAATTTGAAAAAAACGACAGGGCCGGTAGTGTCGAAAAAGTCAAAAATGGGGATTTTCAACAACTTTGCTTAAAGGGGCCAGGGGGGGGGGGGGGGGGGCTGAGTGAAAAAGGAGCAAAATCAAGCACAGTTGGGGCGTTTTGGGAAAATTGTGAAGGATTTTCCAAAGTGGGCAAAAATTGAAAAAAACGACAGGGCCGGTAGTGTCGAAAAAGTCAAAAATGGGGATTTTCACAAAATTTGCTTAAAGAGGCCAGAGGGGGGGGCTGAGTGAAAAACGAGCAAAATCAAGCACAGTTGGGGCGTTTTGTGAAAATTGTGAAGGATTTTCCATAGTAGGCAATAATTGAAAAAAACGACAGGGCCGGTAGTGTCGAAAAAGTCAAAAATGGGGATTTTCACAAAATTTGCTTAAAGAGGCCAGAGGGGGGGGCTGAGTGAAAAACGAGCAAAATCAAGCACAGTTGGGGCGTTTTGTGAAAATTGTGAAGGATTTTCCATAGTAGGCAAAAATTGAAAAAAATGACAGGGCCGGTAGTGTCGAAAAAGTCAAAAATGGGGATTTTCCCAAACCTTGCTAAAAGGGGCCAGGGGGGCGGACTGAGTCAGAAAGGAGCAAAATCAAGCACAGTTGGGGCGTTTTGTGAAAATTGTGGAGGATTTTCCAAACCGGGCAAAATTTAAAAAAAAAAGACAGGGCCGGTAGTGTCGAAAAAGTCAAAAATGGGGATTTTCCCAAACCTTGCTAAAAGGGGCCAGGGGGGCGGACTGAGTCAGAAATGAGCAAAATCAAGCACAGTTGGGGCGTTTTGGGAAAATTGTGAAGGATTTTCCAAAGTGGGCAAAATTTGAAAAAAAAGACAGGGCCGGTAGTGTCGAAAAAGTCAAAAATGGGGATTTTCCCAAACCTTACTAAAAGGTGCCAGGGGGCGGACTGAGTCAGAAAGGAGCAAAATCAAGCACAGTTGGGGCGTTTTGGGAAAATTGTGAAGGATTTTTCCAAAGTGGGCAAAAATTGAAAAAAACGACAGGGCCGGTAGTGTCGAAAAAGTCAAAAATGGGGATTTTCACAAACTTTGCTTAAAGAGGCCAGAGGGGGGGGGGGGCTGACTGAAAAAGGAGCAAAATCAAGCACAGTTGGGGCGTTTTGGGAAAATTGTGAAGGATTTTCCAAACCGGGCAAAATTTGAAAAAAAAGACAGGGCCGGTAGTGTCGAAAAAGTCAAAAATGGGGATTTTCCCAAACCTTGCTAAAAGGGGCCAGGGGGGCGGACTGAGTCAGAAATGAGCAAAATCAAGCACAGTTGGGGCGTTTTGAGAAAATTGTGAAGGATTTTCCAATCTGGGCAAAATTTGAAAAAAACGACAGTGCCGGTAGTGTCGAAAAAGTCAAAAATGGGGATTTTCCCAAACTTTGCTAAAAGGGGCCAGGGGGGCTGACTGAGTCAGAAATGGGCAAAATCAAGCACAGTTGGGGCGTTTTGAGAAAATTGTGAAGGATTTTCCAAAGTGGGCAAAATTTGAAAAAAAACGACAGGTCCGGTAGTGTCGAAAAAGTCAAAAATGGGTATTTTCACAAACATTGCTAAAAGGGGCCAGGGGGGCGGACTGAGTCAGAAAGGAGCAAAATCAAGCACAGTTGGGGCGTTTTGGGAAAATTGTGAAGGATTTTCCAGACCGGGCAAAATTTGAAAAAAACGACAGGTCCGGTAGTGTCGAAAAAGTCAAAAATGGGGATTTTCCCAAATCCTTGCTAAAAGGGGCCAGGGGGGCGGACTGAGTCAGAAATGAGCAAAATCAAGCACAGTTGGGGCGTTTTGAGAAAATTGTGAAGGATTTTCCAATCTGGGCAAAATTTGAAAAAAACGACAGGTCCGGTAGTGTCGAAAAAGTCAAAAATGGGGATTTTCACAAACATTGCTAAAAGGGGCCAGGGGGGCGGACTGAGTCAGAAAGGAGCAAAATCAAGCACAGTTGGGGCGTTGTGTGAAAATTGTGAAGGATTTTCCAAAGTGGGCAAAAATTGAAAAAAACGACAGGGCCGGTAGTGTTGAAAAAGTCAAAAATGGGGATTTTCAACAACTTTGCTTAAAGAGGCCAGAGGGGGGGGGGGGGGGCTGAGTGAAAAAGGAGCAAAATCAAGCACAGTTGGGGCGTTTTGGGAAAATTGTGAAGGATTTTCCAAAGTGGGCAAAAATTGAAAAAAACGACAGGGCCGGTAGTGTCGAAAAAGTCAAAAATGGGGATTTTCACAAAATTTGCTTAAAGAGGCCAGAGGGGGGGGCTGAGTGAAAAACGAGCAAAATCAAGCACAGTTGGGGCGTTTTGTGAAAATTGTGAAGGATTTTCCATAGTAGGCAATAATTGAAAAAAACGACAGGGCCGGTAGTGTCGAAAAAGTCAAAAATGGGGATTTTCACAAAATTTGCTTAAAGAGGCCAGAGGGGGGGGCTGAGTGAAAAACGAGCAAAATCAAGCACAGTTGGGGCGTTTTGTGAAAATTGTGAAGGATTTTCCATAGTAGGCAATAATTGAAAAAAACGACAGGGCCGGTAGTGTCGAAAAAGTCAAAAATGGGGATTTTCCCAAACCTTGCTAAAAGGGGCCAGGGGGGCGTACTGAGTCAGAAAGGAGCAAAATCAAGCACAGTTGGGGCGTTTTGTGAAAATTGTGGAGGATTTTCCAAACCGGGCAAAATTTTAAAAAAAAAGACAGGGCCGGTAGTGTCGAAAAAGTCAAAAATGGGGATTTTCCCAAACCTTGCTAAAAGGGGCCAGGGGGGCGGACTGAGTCAGAAATGAGCAAAATCAAGCACAGTTGGGGCGTTTTGGGAAAATTGTGAAGGATTTTCCAAAGTGGGCAAAATTTGAAAAAAAGACAGGGCCGGTAGTGTCGAAAAAGTCAAAAATGGGGATTTTCCCAAACCTTACTAAAAGGTGCCAGGGGGCGGACTGAGTCAGAAAGGAGCAAAATCAAGCACAGTTGGGGCGTTTTGGGAAAATTGTGAAGGATTTTTCCAAAGTGGGCAAAAATTGAAAAAAACGACAGGGCCGGTAGTGTCGAAAAAGTCAAAAATGGGGATTTTCACAAACTTTGCTTAAAGAGGCCAGAGGGGGGGGGGGGCTGACTGAAAAAGGAGCAAAATCAAGCACAGTTGGGGCGTTTTGGGAAAATTGTGAAGGATTTTCCAAACCGGGCAAAATTTGAAAAAAAAGACAGGGCCGGTAGTGTCGAAAAAGTAAAAAATGGGGATTTTCCCAAACCTTGCTAAAAGGGGCCAGGGGGGCGGACTGAGTCAGAAATGAGCAAAATCAAGCACAGTTGGGGCGTTTTGAGAAAATTGTGAAGGATTTTCCAATCTGGGCAAAATTTGAAAAAAACGACAGTGCCGGTAGTGTCGAAAAAGTCAAAAATGGGGATTTTCCCAAACTTTGCTAAAAGGGGCCAGGGGGGCTGACTGAGTCAGAAATGGACAAAATCAAGCACAGTTGGGGCGTTTTGAGAAAATTGTGAAGGATTTTCCAAAGTGGGCAAAATTTGAAAAAAAACGACAGGTCCGGTAGTGTCGAAAAAGTCAAAAATGGGTATTTTCACAAACATTGCTAAAAGGGGCCAGGGGGGCGGACTGAGTCAGAAAGGAGCAAAATCAAGCACAGTTGGGGCGTTTTGGGAAAATTGTGAAGGATTTTCCAGACCGGGCAAAATTTGAAAAAAACGACAGGTCCGGTAGTGTCGAAAAAGTCAAAAATGGGGATTTTCCCAAATCCTTGCTAAAAGGGGCCAGGGGGGCGGACTGAGTCAGAAATGAGCAAAATCAAGCACAGTTGGGGCGTTTTGAGAAAATTGTGAAGGATTTTCCAATCTGGGCAAAATTTGAAAAAAACGACAGGTCCGGTAGTGTCGAAAAAGTCAAAAATGGGGATTTTCACAAACATTGCTAAAAGGGGCCAGGGGGGCGGACTGAGTCAGAAAGGAGCAAAATCAAGCACAGTTGGGGCGTTGTGTGAAAATTGTGAAGGATTTTCCAAAGTGGGCAAAAATTGAAAAAAACGACAGGGCCGGTAGTGTTGAAAAAGTCAAAAATGGGGATTTTCAACAACTTTGCTTAAAGAGGCCAGATGGGGGGGGGGGCTGAGTGAAAAAGGAGCAAAATCAAGCACAGTTGGGGCGTTTTGGGAAAATTGTGAAGGATTTTCCAAAGTGGGCAAAAATTGAAAAAAAAAGACAGGGCCGGTAGTGTCGAAAAAGTCAAAAATGGGGATTTTCCCAAACCTTGCTAAAAGGGGCCAGGGGGGCGGACTGAGTCAGAAAGGAGCAAAATCAAGCACAGTTGGGGCGTTTTGGGAAAATTGTGAAGGATTTTCCAAACCGGGCAAAATTTGAAAAAAAAGACAGGGCCGGTAGTGTCGAAAAAGTCAAAAATGGGGATTTTCCCAAACCTTGCTAAAAGGTGTCAGGGGGTGGATTGAGTCAGAAAGGAGCAAAATCAAGCACAGTTGGGGCGTTTTGAGAAAATTGTGAAGGATTTTCCAAACCGGGCAAAATTTGAAAAAAAAGACAGGGCCGGTAGTGTCGAAAAAGTAAAAAATGGGGATTTTCCCAAACCTTGCTAAAAGGGGCCAGGGGGGCGGACTGAGTCAGAAATGAGCAAAATCAAGCACAGTTGGGGCGTTTTGAGAAAATTGTGAAGGATTTTCCAATCTGGGCAAAATTTGAAAAAAACGACAGTGCCGGTAGTGTCGAAAAAGTCAAAAATGGGGATTTTCCCAAACATTGCTAAAAGGGGCCAGGGGGGCGGACTGAGTCAGAAATGGGCAAAATCAAGCACAGTTGGGGCGTTTTGAGAAAATTGTGAAGGATTTTCCAAAGTGGGCAAAATTTGAAAAAAACGACAGGTCCGGTAGTGTCGAAAAAGTCAAAAATGGGGATTTTCACAAACATTGCTAAAAGGGGCCAGGGGGGCGGACTGAGTCAGAAAGGAGCAAAATCAAGCACAGTTGGGGCGTTTTGGGAAAATTGTGAAGGATTTTCCAGACCGGGCAAAATTTGAAAAAAACGACAGGTCCGGTAGTGTCGAAAAAGTCAAAAATGGGGATTTTCCCAAATCCTTGCTAAAAGGGGCCAGGGGGGCGGACTGAGTGAGAAAGGAGCAAAATCAAGCACAGTTGGGGCGTTTTGGGAAAATTGTAAAGGATTTTCCAAACCGGGCAAAATTTGAAAAAAACGACAGGGCCGGTAGTGTCGAAAAAGTCAAAAATGGGGATTTTCAACAACTTTGCTTAAAGAGGCCAGAGGGGGGGGGGGGGGGGGGGGTGAGTGAAAAAGGAGCAAAATCAAGCACAGTTGGGGCGTTTTGGGAAAATTGTGAAGGATTTTCCAAAGTGGGCAAAAATTGAAAAAAAAAGACAGGGCCGGTAGTGTCGAAAAAGTCAAAAATGGGGATTTTCCCAAACCTTGCTAAAAGGGGCCAGGGGGGCGGACTGAGTCAGAAAGGAGCAAAATCAAGCACAGTTGGGGCGTTTTGGGAAAATTGTGAAGGATTTTCCAAACCGGGCAAAATTTAAAAAAACGACAGGTCCGGTAGTGTCGAAAAAGTCAAAAATGGGGATTTTCCCAAACCTTGCTAAAAGGGGCCAGGGGGGCGGACTGAGTGAGAAAGGAGCAAAATCAAGCACAGTTGGGGCGTTTTGGGAAAATTGTGAAGGATTTTCCAAACCGGGCAAAAATTTAAAAAAACGACAGGGCCGGTAGTGTCGAAAAAGTCAAAAATGCGGATTTTCCCAAACCTTGCTAAAAGGGGCCAGGGGGGCGGACTGAGTCAGAAATGAGCAAAATCAAGCACAGTTGGGGCGTTTTGGGAAAATTGTGAAGGATTTTCCAGACCGGGCAAAATTTGAAAAAAACGACAGGTCCGGTAGTGTCGAAAAAGTCAAAAATGGGGATTTTCCCAAATCCTTGCTAAAAGGGGCCAGGGGGGCGGACTGAGTGAGAAAGGAGCAAAATCAAGCACAGTTGGGGCGTTTTGGGAAAATTGTAAAGGATTTTCCAAACCGGGCAAAAATTGAAAAAAACGACAGGGCCGGTAGTGTCGAAAAAGTCAAAAATGGGGATTTTCACAAACTTTGCTTAAAGAGGCCAGAGGGGGGGGGGGGCTGACTGAAAAAGGAGCAAAATCAAGCACAGTTGGGGCGTTTTGGGAAAATTGTGAAGGATTTTCCAAACCGGGCAAAATTTGAAAAAAAAGACAGGGCCGGTAGTGTCGAAAAAGTAAAAAATGGGGATTTTCCCAAACCTTGCTAAAAGGGGCCAGGGGGGCGGACTGAGTCAGAAATGAGCAAAATCAAGCACAGTTGGGGCGTTTTGAGAAAATTGTGAAGGATTTTCCAATCTGGGCAAAATTTGAAAAAAACGACAGTGCCGGTAGTGTCGAAAAAGTCAAAAATGGGGATTTTCCCAAACCTTGCTAAAAGGGGCCAGGGGGGCGGACTGAGTCAGAAATGAGCAAAATCAAGCACAGTTGGGGCGTTTTGAGAAAATTGTGAAGGATTTTCCAATCTGGGCAAAATTTGAAAAAAACGACAGTGCCGGTAGTGTCGAAAAAGTCAAAAATGGGGATTTTCCCAAACATTGCTAAAAGGGGCCAGGGGGGCGGACTGAGTCAGAAATGGGCAAAATCAAGCACAGTTGGGGCGTTTTGAGAAAATTGTGAAGGATTTTCCAAAGTGGGCAAAATTTGAAAAAAACGACAGGTCCGGTAGTGTCGAAAAAGTCAAAAATGGGGATTTTCACAAACATTGCTAAAAGGGGCCAGGGGGGCGGACTGAGTGAGAAAGGAGCAAAATCAAGCACAGTTGGGGCGTTTTGGGAAAATTGTAAAGGATTTTCCAAACCGGGCAAAATTTGAAAAAAACGACAGGGCCGGTAGTGTCGAAAAAGTCAAAAATGGGGATTTTCAACAACTTTGCTTAAAGAGGCCAGAGGGGGGGGGGGGGGGGGGTGAGTGAAAAAGGAGCAAAATCAAGCACAGTTGGGGCGTTTTGGGAAAATTGTGAAGGATTTTCCAAAGTGGGCAAAAATTGAAAAAAAAAGACAGGGCCGGTAGTGTCGAAAAAGTCAAAAATGGGGATTTTCCCAAACCTTGCTAAAAGGGGCCAGGGGGGCGGACTGAGTCAGAAATGAGCAAAATCAAGCACAGTTGGGGCGTTTTGGGAAAATTGTGAAGGATTTTCCAGACCGGGCAAAATTTGAAAAAAACGACAGGTCCGGTAGTGTCGAAAAAGTCAAAAATGGGGATTTTCCCAAATCCTTGCTAAAAGGGGCCAGGGGGGCGGACTGAGTGAGAAAGGAGCAAAATCAAGCACAGTTGGGGCGTTTTGGGAAAATTGTAAAGGATTTTCCAAACCGGGCAAAAATTGAAAAAAACGACAGGGCCGGTAGTGTCGAAAAAGTCAAAAATGGGGATTTTCACAAACTTTGCTTAAAGAGGCCAGAGGGGGGGGGGGGCTGACTGAAAAAGGAGCAAAATCAAGCACAGTTGGGGCGTTTTGGGAAAATTGTGAAGGATTTTCCAAACCGGGCAAAATTTGAAAAAAAAGACAGGGCCGGTAGTGTCGAAAAAGTAAAAAATGGGGATTTTCCCAAACCTTGCTAAAAGGGGCCAGGGGGGCGGACTGAGTCAGAAATGAGCAAAATCAAGCACAGTTGGGGCGTTTTGAGAAAATTGTGAAGGATTTTCCAATCTGGGCAAAATTTGAAAAAAACGACAGTGCCGGTAGTGTCGAAAAAGTCAAAAATGGGGATTTTCCCAAACCTTGCTAAAAGGGGCCAGGGGGGCGGACTGAGTCAGAAATGAGCAAAATCAAGCACAGTTGGGGCGTTTTGAGAAAATTGTGAAGGATTTTCCAATCTGGGCAAAATTTGAAAAAAACGACAGTGCCGGTAGTGTCGAAAAAGTCAAAAATGGGGATTTTCCCAAACATTGCTAAAAGGGGCCAGGGGGGCGGACTGAGTCAGAAATGGGCAAAATCAAGCACAGTTGGGGCGTTTTGAGAAAATTGTGAAGGATTTTCCAAAGTGGGCAAAATTTGAAAAAAACGACAGGTCCGGTAGTGTCGAAAAAGTCAAAAATGGGGATTTTCACAAACATTGCTAAAAGGGGCCAGGGGGGCGGACTGAGTGAGAAAGGAGCAAAATCAAGCACAGTTGGGGCGTTTTGGGAAAATTGTAAAGGATTTTCCAAACCGGGCAAAATTTGAAAAAAACGACAGGGCCGGTAGTGTCGAAAAAGTCAAAAATGGGGATTTTCAACAACTTTGCTTAAAGAGGCCAGAGGGGGGGGGGGGGGGGGGTGAGTGAAAAAGGAGCAAAATCAAGCACAGTTGGGGCGTTTTGGGAAAATTGTGAAGGATTTTCCAAAGTGGGCAAAAATTGAAAAAAAAAGACAGGGCCGGTAGTGTCGAAAAAGTCAAAAATGGGGATTTTCCCAAACCTTGCTAAAAGGGGCCAGGGGGGCGGACTGAGTCAGAAAGGAGCAAAATCAAGCACAGTTGGGGCGTTTTGTGAAAATTGTGAAGGATTTTCCAAACCGGGCAAAATTTAAAAAAAACGACAGGTCCGGTAGTGTCGAAAAAGTCAAAAATGGGGATTTTCCCAAACCTTGCTAAAAGGGGCCAGGGGGGCGGACTGAGTGAGAAAGGAGCAAAATCAAGCACAGTTGGGGCGTTTTGGGAAAATTGTGAAGGATTTTCCAAACCGGGCAAAAATTTAAAAAAACGACAGGGCCGGTAGTGTCGAAAAAGTCAAAAATGCGGATTTTCCCAAACCTTGCTAAAAGGGGCCAGGGGGGCGGACTGAGTCAGAAATGAGCAAAATCAAGGACAGTTGGGGCGTTTTGGGAAAATTGTGAAGGATTTTCCAAACCGGGCAAAATTTGAAAAAAAAAGACAGGGCCGGTAGTGTCGAAAAAGTAAAAAATGGGGATTTTCACAAACATTGCTAAAAGGGGCCAGGGGGGCGGACTGAGTCAGAAAGGAGCAAAATCAAGCACAGTTGGGGCGTTTTGGGAAAATTGTGAAGGATTTTCCAGACCGGGCAAAATTTGAAAAAAACGACAGGTCCGGTAGTGTCGAAAAAGTCAAAAATGGGGATTTTCCCAAATCCTTGCTAAAAGGGGCCAGGGGGGCGGACTGAGTGAGAAAGGAGCAAAATCAAGCACAGTTGGGGCGTTTTGGGAAAATTGTAAAGGATTTTCCAAACCGGGCAAAATTTGAAAAAAACGACAGGGCCGGTAGTGTCGAAAAAGTCAAAAATGGGGATTTTCAACAACTTTGCTTAAAGAGGCCAGAGGGGGGGGGGGGGTGAGTGAAAAAGGAGCAAAATCAAGCACAGTTGGGGCGTTTTGGGAAAATTGTGAAGGATTTTCCAAAGTGGGCAAAAATTGAAAAAAAAAGACAGGGCCGGTAGTGTCGAAAAAGAAAGAAAAAATGGGGATTTTCCCAAACCTTGCTAAAAGGGGCCAGGGGGGCGGACTGAGTCAGAAAGGAGCAAAATCAAGCACAGTTGGGGCGTTTTGGGAAAATTGTGAAGGATTTTCCAAAGTGGGCAAAATTTTTAAAAAACGACAGGGCCGGGTAGTGTCGAAAAAGTCAAAAATGGGGATTTTCCCAAACCTTGCTAAAAGGGGCCAGGGGGGCGGACTGAGTCAGAAAGGAGCAAAATCAAGCACAGTTGGGGCGTTTTGGGAAAATTGTGAAGGATTTTCCAAACCCGGGCAAAATTTAAAAAAACGACAGGTCCGGTAGTGTCGAAAAAGTCAAAAATGGGGATTTTCCCAAACCTTGCTAAAAGGGGCCAGGGGGGCGGACTGAGTGAGAAAGGAGCAAAATCAAGCACAGTTGGGGCGTTTTGGGAAAATTGTGAAGGATTTTCCAAACCGGGCAAAAATTTAAAAAAACGACAGGGCCGGTAGTGTCGAAAAAGTCAAAAATGCGGATTTTCCCAAACCTTGCTAAAAGGGGCCAGGGGGGCGGACTGAGTCAGAAATGAGCAAAATCAAGCACAGTTGGGGCGTTTTGGGAAAATTGTGAAGGATTTTCCAAACCGGGCAAAATTTGAAAAAAAAGGACAGGGCCGGTAGTGTCGAAAAAGTAAAAAATGGGGATTTTCCCAAACCTTGCTAAAAGGGGCCAGGGGGGCGGACTGAGTCAGAAAGGAGAAAAATCAAGCACAGTTGGGGCGTTTTGGGAAAATTGTGAAGGATTTTCCAAAGTGGGCAAAATTTTTAAAAAACGACAGGGCGGGTAGTGTCGAAAAAGTCAAAAATGGGGATTTTCCCAAACCTTGCTAAAAGGGGCCAGGGGGGCGGACTGAGTCAGAAAGGAGCAAAATCAAGCACAGTTGGGGCGTTTTGTGAAATTTGTGAAGGATTTTCCAACGTGTGCAAAAATTGAAAAAAAAAACAGGTCCGGTAGTGTCGAAAAAGACAAAAATGGGGATTTTCCCAAACCTTGCTAAAAGGGACCAGGGGGGCGGGATGAGTGAGAAAGGAGCAAAATCAAGCACAGTTGGGGCGTTGTGTGAAAATTGTGAAGGATTTTTCCAAAGTGTGCAAAAATTGAAAAAAACGACAGGGCCGGTAGTGTCGAAAAAGTCAAAAATGGGGATTTTCACAAACTTTGCTTAAAGAGGCCAGAGGGGGGGGGGCTGACTGAAAAAGGAGCAAAATCAAGCACAGTTGGGGCGTTTTGGGAAAATTGTGAAGGATTTTCCAAAGTGGGCAAAAATTGAAAAAAAAAGACAGGGCGGTAGTGTCGAAAAAGTAAAAATTGGGGATTTTCCCAAACCTTGCTAAAAGGGGCCAGGGGGGCGGACTGAGTCAGAAAGGAGCAAAATCAAGCACAGTTGGGGCGTTTTGGAAGATTGTGAAGGATTTTCCAAACCGGGCAAAATTTGAAAAAAAAGACAGGGCCGGGTAGTGTCGAAAAAGTCAAAAATGGGGATTTTCCCAAACCTTACTAAAAGGTGCCAGGGGGCGGACTGAGTCAGAAAGGAGCAAAATCAAGCACAGTTGGGGCGTTTTGGGAAAATTGTGAAGGATTTTTCCAAAGTGGGCAAAAATTGAAAGAAACGACAGGGCCGGTAGTGTCGAAAAAGTCAAAAATGGGGATTTTCACAAACTTTGCTTAAAGTGGCCAGAGGGGGGGGGGGGCTGACTGAAAAAGGAGCAAAATCAAGCACAGTTGGGGCGTTTTGGGAAAATTGTGAAGGATTTTCCAAACCGGGCAAAATTTGAAAAAAAGACAGGGCCGGTAGTGTCGAAAAAGTAAAAAATGGGGATTTTCCCAAACCTTGCTAAAAGGGGCCAGGGGGGCGGACTGAGTCAGAAATGAGCAAAATCAAGCACAGTTGGGGCGTTTTGAGAAAATTGTGAAGGATTTTCCAATCTGGGCAAAATTTGAAAAAAACGACAGTGCCGGTAAGTGTCGAAAAAGTCAAAAATGGGGATTTTCCCAAACATTGCTAAAAGGGGCCAGGGGGGCGGACTGAGTCAGAAATGGGCAAAATCAAGCACAGTTGGGGCGTTTTGAGAAAATTGTGAAGGATTTTCCAAAGTGGGCAAAATTTGAAAAAACGACAGGTCCGGTAGTGTCGAAAAAGTCAAAAATGGGGATTTTCCCAAACCTTGCTAAAAGGGGCCAGGGGGGCGGACTGAGTCAGAAAGGAGCAAAATCAAGCACAGTTGGGGCGTTTTGGGAAAATTGTGAAGGATTTTCCAAACCGGGCAAAATTTGAAAAAAAAGACAGGGCCGGTAGTGTCGAAAAAGTCAAAAATGGGGATTTTCCCAAACCTTACTAAAAGGTGCCAGGGGGCGGACTGAGTCAGAAAGGAGCAAAATCAAGCACAGTTGGGGCGTTTTGGGAAAATTGTGAAGGATTTTTCCAAAGTGGGCAAAAATTGAAAAAAACGACAGGGCCGGTAGTGTCGAAAAAGTCAAAAATGGGGATTTTCACAAACTTTGCTAAAAGGGGCCAGGGGGGCGGACTGAGTCAGAAATGGGCAAAATCAAGCACAGTTGGGGCGTTTTGGGAAAATTGTGAAGGATTTTCCAAACCGGGCAAAATTTGAAAAAAAAGACAGGGCCGGTAGTGTCGAAAAAGTAAAAAATGGGGATTTTCCCAAACCTTGCTAAAAGGGGCCAGGGGGCGGACTGAGTCAGAAATGAGCAAAATCAAGCACAGTTGGGGCGTTTTGAGAAAATTGTGAAGGATTTTCCAATCTGGGCAAAATTTGAAAAAAACGACAGTGCCGGTAGTGTCGAAAAAGTCAAAATGGGGATTTTCCCAAACATTGCTAAAAGGGGCCAGGGGGGCGGACTGAGTCAGAAATGGGCAAAATCAAGCACAGTTGGGGCGTTTTTGAGAAAATTGTGAAGGATTTTCCAAAGTGGGCAAAATTTGAAAAAACGACAGGTCCGGTAGTGTCGAAAAAGTCAAAAATGGGGATTTTCACAAACATTGCTAAAAGGGGCCAGGGGGCGGACTGAGTCAGAAAGGAGCAAAATCAAGCACAGTTGGGGCGTTTTGGGAAAATTGTGAAGGATTTTCCAGACCGGGCAAAATTTGAAAAAAACGACAGGTCCGGTAGTGTCGAAAAAGTCAAAAATGGGGATTTTCCCAAATCCTTGCTAAAAGGGGCCAGGGGGGCGGACTGAGTGAGAAAGGAGCAAAATCAAGCACAGTTGGGGCGTTTTGGGAAATTGTGAAGGATTTTCCAAACCGGGCAAAATTTGAAAAAAACGACAGGACCGGTAGTGTCGAAAAAGTCAAAAATGGGGATTTTCAATAACTTTGCTGAAAGAGGCCAGAGGGGGGGGGGGGTGAGTGAAAATCAAGCACAGTTGGGGCGTTTTGGGAAAATTGTGAAGGATTTTCCAAAGTGGGCAAAAATTGAAAAAAAAAGACAGGGCCGGTAGTGTCGAAAAAGTAAAAAATGCGGATTTTCCCAAACCTTGCTAAAAGGGGCCAGGGGGGCGGACTGAGTCAGAAAGGAGCAAAATCAAGCACAGTTGGGGCGTTTTGGGAAAATTGTGAAGGATTTTCCAACGTGTGCAAAAATTGAAAAAAAAGACAGGGCCGGTAGTGTCGAAAAAGTAAAAAATGCGGATTTTCCCAAACCTTGCTAAAAGGGGCCAGGGGGGTGGACTGAGTCAGAAAGGAGCAAAATCAAGCACAGTTGGGGCGTTTTGTGAAAATTGTGAAGGATTTTCCAAACCGGGCAAAATTTGAAAAAAAGACAGGGCCGGTAGTGTCGAAAAAGTCAAAAATGGGGATTTTCCCAAACCTTACTAAAAGGTGCCAGGGGGCGGACTGTGTCAGAAAGGAGCAAAATCAAGCACAGTTGGGGCGTTTTGGGAAAATTGTGAAGGATTTTCCAAAGTGGGCAAAAATTGAAAAAAACGACAGGGCCGGTAGTGTCGAAAAAGTCAAAAATGCGGATTTTCACAAACCTTGCTAAAAGGGGCCAGGGAGGCGGACTGAGTCAGAAATGAGCAAAATCAAGCACAGTTGGGGCGTTTTGAGAAAATTGTGAAGGATTTTCCAAACCGGGAAAAATTTGAAAAAAAACGACAGGTCCGGTAGTGTCGAAAAAGTCAAAAATGGGGATTTTCCCAAACCTTGCTAAAACGGGCCAGGGGGGCGGACTGAGTCAGAAAGGAGCAAAATCAAGCACAGTTGGGGCGTTTTGGGAAAATTGTGAAGGATTTTCCAAACCGGGCAAAATTTGAAAAAAACGACACAGCCGGTAGTGTCGAAAAAGTCAAAAATGGGGATTTTCCCAAATCCTTGCTAAAAGGGGCCAGGGGGGCGGGCTGAGTGAGAAAGGAGCAAAATCAAGCACAGTTGGGGCGTTGTTTGAAAATTGTGAAGGATTATCCAAAGTGGGCAAAAATTTGAAAAAAACGACAGGGCCGGTAGTGTCGAAAAAGTCAAAAATGCGGATTTTCCCAAACCTTGCTAAAAGGGGCCAGGGTGGCGGATTGAGTCAGAAAGGAGCAAAATCAAGCACAGTTGGGGCGTTTTGGGAAAATTGTGAAGGATTTTCCAAACCGGGCAAAATTTTTTTAAAAAAAGACAGGGCCGGTAGTGTCGAAAAAGTCAAAAATGCGGATTTTCCCAAACCTTGCTAAAAGGGGCCAGGGGGGCGGACTGAGTCAGAAAGGAGCAAAATCAAGCACAGTTGGGGCGTTTTGGGAAAATTGTGAAGGATTTTCCAAACCGGGCAAAATTTGAAAAAAAAAGACAGGGCCGGTAGTGTCGAAAAAGTCAAAAGTGGGGATTTTCCCAAATCTTAGCTAAAAGGGGCCAGGGGGCGGGCTGATTGAAAAACGAGCAAAATCAAGCACAGTTGGGGCGTTTTGTGAAAATTGTGAAGGATTTTTCAAACCGGGCAAAATTTGAAAAAAAAGACAGGGCCGGTAGTGTCGAAAAAGTCAAAAATGGGGATTTTCCCAAACCTTACTAAAAGGTGCCAGGGGGCGGACTGAGTCAGAAAGGAGGAAAATCAAGCACAGTTGGGGCGTTTTGGGAAAATTGTGAAGGATTTTTCCAAAGTGGGCAAAAATTGAAAAAAACGACAGGGCCGGTAGTGTCGAAAAAGTCAAAAATGGGGATTTTCACAAACTTTGCTTAAAGAGGCCAGAGGGGGGGGGGGGGGGCTGACTGAAAAAGGAGCAAAATCAAGCACAGTTGGGGCGTTTTGTGAAAATTGTGAAGGATTTTCCAAACCGGGCAAAATTTGAAAAAAAAGACAGGGCCGGTAGTGTCGAAAAAGTAAAAAATGGGGATTTTCCCAAACCTTGCTAAAAGGGGCCAGGGGGGCGGACTGAGTCAGAAATGAGCAAAATCAAGCACAGTTGGGGCGTTTTGAGAAAATTGTGAAGGATTTTCCAATCTGGGCAAAATTTGAAAAAAACGACAGTGCCGGTAGTGTCGAAAAAGTCAAAAATGGGGATTTTCCCAAACATTGCTAAAAGGGGCCAGGGGGGCGGACTGAGTCAGAAATGGGCAAAATCAAGCACAGTTGGGGCGTTTTGAGAAAATTGTGAAGGATTTTCCAAAGTGGGCAAAATTTGAAAAAAACGACAGGTCCGGTAGTGTCGAAAAAGTCAAAAATGGGGATTTTCACAAACATTGCTAAAAGGGGCCAGGGGGGCGGACTGAGTCAGAAAGGAGCAAAATCAAGCACAGTTGGGGCGTTTTGGGAAAATTGTGAAGGATTTTCCAGACCGGGCAAAATTTGAAAAAAACGACAGGTCCGGTAGTGTCGAAAAAGTCAAAAATGGGGATTTTCCCAAATCCTTGCTAAAAGGGGCCAGGGGGGCGGACTGAGTGAGAAAGGAGCAAAATCAAGCACAGTTGGGGCGTTTTGGGAAAATTGTAAAGGATTTTCCAAACCGGGCAAAATTTGAAAAAAACGACAGGGCCGGTAGTGTCGAAAAAGTCAAAAATGGGGATTTTCACAAACTTTGCTTAAAGAGGCCAGAGGGGGGGGGGGGGGCTGACTGAAAAAGGAGCAAAATCAAGCACAGTTGGGGCGTTTTGTGAAAATTGTGAAGGATTTTCCAAACCGGGCAAAATTTGAAAAAAAAGACAGGGCCGGTAGTGTCGAAAAAGTCAAAAATGGGGATTTTCCCAAACATTGCTAAAAGGGGCCAGGGGGGCGGACTGAGTCAGAAATGGGCAAAATCAAGCACAGTTGGGGCGTTTTGAGAAAATTGTGAAGGATTTTCCAAAGTGGGCAAAATTTGAAAAAAACGACAGGTCCGGTAGTGTCGAAAAAGTCAAAAATGGGGATTTTCCCAAACCTTGCTAAAAGGGGCCAGGGGGGCGGACTGAGTCAGAAAGGAGCAAAATCAAGCACAGTTGGGGCGTTTTGGGAAAATTGTGAAGGATTTTCCAAACCGGGCAAAATTTGAAAAAAAAGACAGGGCCGGTAGTGTCGAAAAAGTCAAAAATGGGGATTTTCCCAAACCTTACTAAAAGGTGCCAGGGGGCGGACTGAGTCAGAAAGGAGCAAAATCAAGCACAGTTGGGGCGTTTTGGGAAAATTGTGAAGGATTTTTCCAAAGTGGGCAAAAATTGAAAAAAACGACAGGGCCGGTAGTGTCGAAAAAGTCAAAAATGGGGATTTTCACAAACTTTGCTAAAAGGGGCCAGGGGGGCGGACTGAGTCAGAAATGGGCAAAATCAAGCACAGTTGGGGCGTTTTGGGAAAATTGTGAAGGATTTTCCAAACCGGGCAAAATTTGAAAAAAAAGACAGGGCCGGTAGTGTCGAAAAAGTAAAAAATGGGGATTTTCCCAAACCTTGCTAAAAGGGGCCAGGGGGGCGGACTGAGTCAGAAATGAGCAAAATCAAGCACAGTTGGGGCGTTTTGAGAAAATTGTGAAGGATTTTCCAATCTGGGCAAAATTTGAAAAAAACGACAGTGCCGGTAGTGTCGAAAAAGTCAAAAATGGGGATTTTCCCAAACATTGCTAAAAGGGGCCAGGGGGGCGGACTGAGTCAGAAATGGGCAAAATCAAGCACAGTTGGGGCGTTTTGAGAAAATTGTGAAGGATTTTCCAAAGTGGGCAAAATTTGAAAAAAACGACAGGTCCGGTAGTGTCGAAAAAGTCAAAAATGGGGATTTTCACAAACATTGCTAAAAGGGGCCAGGGGGCGGACTGAGTCAGAAAGGAGCAAAATCAAGCACAGTTGGGGCGTTTTGGGAAAATTGTGAAGGATTTTCCAGACCGGGCAAAATTTGAAAAAAACGACAGGTCCGGTAGTGTCGAAAAAGTCAAAAATGGGGATTTTCCCAAATCCTTGCTAAAAGGGGCCAGGGGGGCGGACTGAGTGAGAAAGGAGCAAAATCAAGCACAGTTGGGGCGTTTTGGGAAAATTGTGAAGGATTTTCCAAACCGGGCAAAATTTGAAAAAAACGACAGGACCGGTAGTGTCGAAAAAGTCAAAAATGGGGATTTCAATAACTTTGCTGAAAGAGGCCAGAGGGGGGGGGGGGGTGAGTGAAAATCAAGCACAGTTGGGGCGTTTTGGGAAAATTGTGAAGGATTTTCCAAAGTGGGCAAAAATTGAAAAAAAAAGACAGGGCCGGTAGTGTCGAAAAAGTAAAAAATGCGGATTTTCCCAAACCTTGCTAAAAGGGGCCAGGGGGGCGGACTGAGTCAGAAAGGAGCAAAATCAAGCACAGTTGGGGCGTTTTGGGAAAATTGTGAAGGATTTTCCAACGTGTGCAAAAATTGAAAAAAAAGACAGGGCCGGTAGTGTCGAAAAAGTAAAAAATGCGGATTTTCCCAAACCTTGCTAAAAGGGGCCAGGGGGGTGGACTGAGTCAGAAAGGAGCAAAATCAAGCACAGTTGGGGCGTTTTGTGAAAATTGTGAAGGATTTTCCAACCGGGCAAAATTTGAAAAAAAGACAGGGCCGGTAGTGTCGAAAAAGTCAAAAATGGGGATTTTCCCAAACCCTTACTAAAAGGTGCCAGGGGGCGGACTGTGTCAGAAAGGAGCAAAATCAAGCACAGTTGGGGCGTTTTGGGAAAATTGTGAAGGATTTTCCAAAGTGGGCAAAAATTGAAAAAAACGACAGGGCCGGTAGTGTCGAAAAAGTCAAAAATGCGGATTTTCACAAACCTTGCTAAAAGGGGCCAGGGAGGCGGACTGAGTCAGAAATGAGCAAAATCAAGCACAGTTGGGGCGTTTTGAGAAAATTGTGAAGGATTTTCCAAACCGGGAAAAATTTGAAAAAAAACGACAGGTCCGGTAGTGTCGAAAAAGTCAAAAATGGGGATTTTCCCAAACCTTGCTAAAACGGGCCAGGGGGGCGGACTGAGTCAGAAAGGAGCAAAATCAAGCACAGTTGGGGCGTTTTGGGAAAATTGTGAAGGATTTTCCAAACCGGGCAAAATTTGAAAAAAACGACACAGCCGGTAGTGTCGAAAAAGTCAAAAATGGGGATTTTCCCAAATCCTTGCTAAAAGGGGCCAGGGGGGCGGGCTGAGTGAGAAAGGAGCAAAATCAAGCACAGTTGGGGCGTTGTTTGAAAATTGTGAAGGATTATCCAAAGTGGGCAAAAATTTGAAAAAAACGACAGGGCCGGTAGTGTCGAAAAAGTCAAAAATGCGGATTTTCCCAAACCTTGCTAAAAGGGGCCAGGGTGGCGGATTGAGTCAGAAAGGAGCAAAATCAAGCACAGTTGGGGCGTTTTGGGAAAATTGTGAAGGATTTTCCAAACCGGGCAAAATTTTTTTAAAAAAAGACAGGGCCGGTAGTGTCGAAAAAGTCAAAAATGCGGATTTTCCCAAACCTTGCTAAAAGGGGCCAGGGGGGCGGACTGAGTCAGAAAGGAGCAAAATCAAGCACAGTTGGGGCGTTTTGGGAAAATTGTGAAGGATTTTCCAAACCGGGCAAAATTTGAAAAAAAAAGACAGGGCCGGTAGTGTCGAAAAAGTCAAAAGTGGGGATTTTCCCAAATCTTAGCTAAAAGGGGCCAGGGGGCGGGCTGATTGAAAAACGAGCAAAATCAAGCACAGTTGGGGCGTTTTGTGAAAATTGTGAAGGATTTTTCAAACCGGGCAAAATTTGAAAAAAAAGACAGGGCCGGTAGTGTCGAAAAAGTCAAAAATGGGGATTTTCCCAAACCTTACTAAAAGGTGCCAGGGGGCGGACTGAGTCAGAAAGGAGGAAAATCAAGCACAGTTGGGGCGTTTTGGGAAAATTGTGAAGGATTTTTCCAAAGTGGGCAAAAATTGAAAAAAACGACAGGGCCGGTAGTGTCGAAAAAGTCAAAAATGGGGATTTTCACAAACTTTGCTTAAAGAGGCCAGAGGGGGGGGGGGGGGGCTGACTGAAAAAGGAGCAAAATCAAGCACAGTTGGGGCGTTTTGTGAAAATTGTGAAGGATTTTCCAAACCGGGCAAAATTTGAAAAAAAAGACAGGGCCGGTAGTGTCGAAAAAGTAAAAAATGGGGATTTTCCCAAACCTTGCTAAAAGGGGCCAGGGGGGCGGACTGAGTCAGAAATGAGCAAAATCAAGCACAGTTGGGGCGTTTTGAGAAAATTGTGAAGGATTTTCCAATCTGGGCAAAATTTGAAAAAAACGACAGTGCCGGTAGTGTCGAAAAAGTCAAAAATGGGGATTTTCCCAAACATTGCTAAAAGGGGCCAGGGGGGCGGACTGAGTCAGAAATGGGCAAAATCAAGCACAGTTGGGGCGTTTTGAGAAAATTGTGAAGGATTTTCCAAAGTGGGCAAAATTTGAAAAAAACGACAGGTCCGGTAGTGTCGAAAAAGTCAAAAATGGGGATTTTCACAAACATTGCTAAAAGGGGCCAGGGGGGCGGACTGAGTCAGAAAGGAGCAAAATCAAGCACAGTTGGGGCGTTTTGGGAAAATTGTGAAGGATTTTCCAGACCGGGCAAAATTTGAAAAAAACGACAGGTCCGGTAGTGTCGAAAAAGTCAAAAATGGGGATTTTCCCAAATCCTTGCTAAAAGGGGCCAGGGGGGCGGACTGAGTGAGAAAGGAGCAAAATCAAGCACAGTTGGGGCGTTTTGGGAAAATTGTAAAGGATTTTCCAAACCGGGCAAAATTTGAAAAAAACGACAGGGCCGGTAGTGTCGAAAAAGTCAAAAATGGGGATTTTCACAAACTTTGCTTAAAGAGGCCAGAGGGGGGGGGGGGGGGCTGACTGAAAAAGGAGCAAAATCAAGCACAGTTGGGGCGTTTTGTGAAAATTGTGAAGGATTTTCCAAACCGGGCAAAATTTGAAAAAAAAGACAGGGCCGGTAGTGTCGAAAAAGTAAAAAATGGGGATTTTCCCAAACCTTGCTAAAAGGGGCCAGGGGGGCGGACTGAGTCAGAAATGAGCAAAATCAAGCACAGTTGGGGCGTTTTGAGAAAATTGTGAAGGATTTTCCAATCTGGGCAAAATTTGAAAAAAACGACAGTGCCGGTAGTGTCGAAAAAGTCAAAAATGGGGATTTTCCCAAACATTGCTAAAAGGGGCCAGGGGGGCGGACTGAGTCAGAAATGGGCAAAATCAAGCACAGTTGGGGCGTTTTGAGAAAATTGTGAAGGATTTTCCAAAGTGGGCAAAATTTGAAAAAAACGACAGGTCCGGTAGTGTCGAAAAAGTCAAAAATGGGGATTTTCACAAACATTGCTAAAAGGGGCCAGGGGGGCGGACTGAGTCAGAAAGGAGCAAAATCAAGCACAGTTGGGGCGTTTTGGGAAAATTGTGAAGGATTTTCCAGACCGGGCAAAATTTGAAAAAAACGACAGGTCCGGTAGTGTCGAAAAAGTCAAAAATGGGGATTTTCCCAAATCCTTGCTAAAAGGGGCCAGGGGGGCGGACTGAGTGAGAAAGGAGCAAAATCAAGCACAGTTGGGGCGTTTTGGGAAAATTGTAAAGGATTTTCCAAACCGGGCAAAATTTGAAAAAAACGACAGGGCCGGTAGTGTCGAAAAAGTCAAAAATGGGGATTTTCAACAACTTTGCTTAAAGAGGCCAGAGGGGGGGGGGGGGGGGGTGAGTGAAAAAGGAGCAAAATCAAGCACAGTTGGGGCGTTTTGGGAAAATTGTGAAGGATCTTCCAAAGTGGGCAAAAATTGAAAAAAAAAGACAGGGCCGGTAGTGTCGAAAAAGTCAAAAATGGGGATTTTCCCAAACCTTACTAAAAGGTGCCAGGGGGCGGACTGAGTCAGAAAGGAGCAAAATCAAGCACAGTTGGGGCGTTTTGGGAAAATTGTGAAGGATTTTTCCAAAGTGGGCAAAAATTGAAAGAAACGACAGGGCCGGTAGTGTCGAAAAAGTCAAAAATGGGGATTTTCACAAACTTTGCTTAAAGTGGCCAGAGGGGGGGGGGGCTGACTGAAAAAGGAGCAAAATCAAGCACAGTTGGGGCGTTTTGGGAAAATTGTGAAGGATTTTCCAAACCGGGCAAAATTTGAAAAAAAAGACAGGGCCGGTAGTGTCGAAAAAGTAAAAAATGGGGATTTTCCCAAACCTTGCTAAAAGGGGCCAGGGGGGCGGACTGAGTCAGAAATGAGCAAAATCAAGCACAGTTGGGGCGTTTTGAGAAAATTGTGAAGGATTTTCCAATCTGGGCAAAATTTGAAAAAAACGACAGTGCCGGTAGTGTCGAAAAAGTCAAAAATGGGGATTTTCCCAAACATTGCTAAAAGGGGCCAGGGGGGCGGACTGAGTCAGAAATGGGCAAAATCAAGCACAGTTGGGGCGTTTTGAGAAAATTGTGAAGGATTTTCCAAAGTGGGCAAAATTTGAAAAAAACGACAGGTCCGGTAGTGTCGAAAAAGTCAAAAATGGGGATTTTCCCAAACCTTGCTAAAAGGGGCCAGGGGGGCGGACTGAGTCAGAAAGGAGCAAAATCAAGCACAGTTGGGGCGTTTTGGGAAAATTGTGAAGGATTTTCCAAACCGGGCAAAATTTGAAAAAAAAGACAGGGCCGGTAGTGTCGAAAAAGTCAAAAATGGGGATTTTCCCAAACCTTACTAAAAGGTGCCAGGGGGCGGACTGAGTCAGAAAGGAGCAAAATCAAGCACAGTTGGGGCGTTTTGGGAAAATTGTGAAGGATTTTTCCAAAGTGGGCAAAAATTGAAAAAAACGACAGGGCCGGTAGTGTCGAAAAAGTCAAAAATGGGGATTTTCACAAACTTTGCTAAAAGGGGCCAGGGGGGCGGACTGAGTCAGAAATGGGCAAAATCAAGCACAGTTGGGGCGTTTTGGGAAAATTGTGAAGGATTTTCCAAACCGGGCAAAATTTGAAAAAAAAGACAGGGCCGGTAGTGTCGAAAAAGTAAAAAATGGGGATTTTCCCAAACCTTGCTAAAAGGGGCCAGGGGGGCGGACTGAGTCAGAAATGAGCAAAATCAAGCACAGTTGGGGCGTTTTGAGAAAATTGTGAAGGATTTTCCAATCTGGGCAAAATTTGAAAAAAACGACAGTGCCGGTAGTGTCGAAAAAGTCAAAAATGGGGATTTTCCCAAACATTGCTAAAAGGGGCCAGGGGGGCGGACTGAGTCAGAAATGGGCAAAATCAAGCACAGTTGGGGCGTTTTGAGAAAATTGTGAAGGATTTTCCAAAGTGGGCAAAATTTGAAAAAAACGACAGGTCCGGTAGTGTCGAAAAAGTCAAAAATGGGGATTTTCACAAACATTGCTAAAAGGGGCCAGGGGGCGGACTGAGTCAGAAAGGAGCAAAATCAAGCACAGTTGGGGCGTTTTGGGAAAATTGTGAAGGATTTTCCAGACCGGGCAAAATTTGAAAAAAACGACAGGTCCGGTAGTGTCGAAAAAGTCAAAAATGGGGATTTTCCCAAATCCTTGCTAAAAGGGGCCAGGGGGGCGGACTGAGTGAGAAAGGAGCAAAATCAAGCACAGTTGGGGCGTTTTGGGAAAAATTGTGAAGAAAGAATTTTCCAAACCGGGCAAAATTTGAAAAAAACGACAGGACCGGTAGTGTCGAAAAAGTCAAAAATGGGGATTTCAATAACTTTGCTGAAAGAGGCCAGAGGGGGGGGGGGTGAGTGAAAATCAAGCACAGTTGGGGCGTTTTGGGAAAATTGTGAAGGATTTTCCAAAGTGGGCAAAAATTGAAAAAAAAAGACAGGGCCGGTAGTGTCGAAAAAGTAAAAAATGCGGATTTTCCCAAACCTTGCTAAAAGGGGCCAGGGGGGCGGACTGAGTCAGAAAGGAGCAAAATCAAGCACAGTTGGGGCGTTTTGGGAAAATTGTGAAGGATTTTCCAACGTGTGCAAAAAATTGAAAAAAAAGACAGGGCCGGTAGTGTCGAAAAAGTAAAAAATGCGGATTTTCCCAAACCTTGCTAAAAGGGGCCAGGGGGGTGGACTGAGTCAGAAAGGAGCAAAATCAAGCACAGTTGGGGCGTTTTGTGAAAATTGTGAAGGATTTTCCAAACCGGGCAAAATTTGAAAAAAAGACAGGGCGGTAGTGTCGAAAAAGTCAAAAATGGGGATTTTCCCAAACCTTACTAAAAGGTGCCAGGGGGCGGACTGTGTCAGAAAGGAGCAAAATCAAGCACAGTTGGGGCGTTTTGGGAAAATTGTGAAGGATTTTCCAAAGTGGGCAAAAATTGAAAAAAACGACAGGGCCGGTAGTGTCGAAAAAGTCAAAAATGCGGATTTTCACAACCTTGCTAAAAGGGGCCAGGGAGGCGGACTGAGTCAGAAATGAGCAAAATCAAGCACAGTTGGGGCGTTTTGAGAAAATTGTGAAGGATTTTCCAAACCGGGAAAAATTTGAAAAAAAACGACAGGTCCGGTAGTGTCGAAAAAGTCAAAAATGGGGATTTTCCCAAACCTTGCTAAAACGGGCCAGGGGGGCGGACTGAGTCAGAAAGGAGCAAAATCAAGCACAGTTGGGGCGTTTTGGGAAAATTGTGAAGGATTTTCCAAACCGGGCAAAATTTGAAAAAAACGACACAGCCGGTAGTGTCGAAAAAGTCAAAATGGGGATTTTCCCAAATCCTTGCTAAAAGGGGCCAGGGGGGCGGGCTGAGTGGTGAGAAAGGAGCAAAATCAAGCACAGTTGGGGCGTTGTTTGAAAATTGTGAAGGATTATCCAAAGTGGGCAAAAATTTGAAAAAACGACAGGGCCGGTAGTGTCGAAAAAGTCAAAATGCGGATTTTCCCAACCTTGCTAAAAGGGGCCAGGGTGGCGGATTGAGTCAGAAAGGAGCAAAATCAAGCACAGTTGGGGCGTTTGGGAAAATTGTGAAGGATTTTCCAAACCGGGCAAAATTTTTTTAAAAAAGACAGGGCCGGTAGTGTCGAAAAAGTCAAAAATGCGGATTTTCCCAAACCTTGCTAAAAGGGGCCAGGGGGGCGGACTGAGTCAGAAAGGAGCAAAATCAAGCACAGTTGGGGCGTTTTGGGAAAATTGTGAAGGATTTTCCAAACCGGGCAAAATTTGAAAAAAAAAGACAGGGCCGGTAGTGTCGAAAAAGTCAAAAGTGGGGATTTTCCCAAATCTTAGCTAAAAGGGGCCAGGGGGCGGGCTCTGATTGAAAAACGAGCAAAATCAAGCACAGTTGGGGCGTTTTGTGAAAATTGTGAAGGATTTTTCAAACCGGGCAAAATTTGAAAAAAAAGACAGGGCCGGTAGTGTCGAAAAAGTCAAAAATGGGGATTTTCCCAAACCTTACTAAAAGGTGCCAGGGGGCGGACTGAGTCAGAAAGGAGGAAAATCAAGCACAGTTGGGGCGTTTTGGGAAAATTGTGAAGGATTTTTCCAAAGTGGGCAAAAATTGAAAAAAACGACAGGGCCGGTAGTGTCGAAAAAGTCAAAAATGGGGATTTTCACAAACTTTGCTTAAAGAGGCCAGAGGGGGGGGGGGGGGGGCTGACTGAAAAAGGAGCAAAATCAAGCACAGTTGGGGCGTTTTGTGAAAATTGTGAAGGATTTTCCAAACCGGGCAAAATTTGAAAAAAAAGACAGGGCCGGTAGTGTCGAAAAAGTAAAAAATGGGGATTTTCCCAAACCTTGCTAAAAGGGGCCAGGGGGGCGGACTGAGTCAGAAATGAGCAAAATCAAGCACAGTTGGGGCGTTTTGAGAAAATTGTGAAGGATTTTCCAATCTGGGCAAAATTTGAAAAAAACGACAGTGCCGGTAGTGTCGAAAAAGTCAAAAATGGGGATTTTCCCAAACATTGCTAAAAGGGGCCAGGGGGGCGGACTGAGTCAGAAATGGGCAAAATCAAGCACAGTTGGGGCGTTTTGAGAAAATTGTGAAGGATTTTCCAAAGTGGGCAAAATTTGAAAAAAACGACAGGTCCGGTAGTGTCGAAAAAGTCAAAAATGGGGATTTTCACAAACATTGCTAAAAGGGGCCAGGGGGGCGGACTGAGTCAGAAAGGAGCAAAATCAAGCACAGTTGGGGCGTTTTGGGAAAATTGTGAAGGATTTTCCAGACCGGGCAAAATTTGAAAAAAACGACAGGTCCGGTAGTGTCGAAAAAGTCAAAAATGGGGATTTTCCCAAATCCTTGCTAAAAGGGGCCAGGGGGGCGGACTGAGTGAGAAAGGAGCAAAATCAAGCACAGTTGGGGCGTTTTGGGAAAATTGTAAAGGATTTTCCAAACCGGGCAAAATTTGAAAAAAACGACAGGGCCGGTAGTGTCGAAAAAGTCAAAAATGGGGATTTTCACAAACTTTGCTTAAAGAGGCCAGAGGGGGGGGGGGGGGGCTGACTGAAAAAGGAGCAAAATCAAGCACAGTTGGGGCGTTTTGTGAAAATTGTGAAGGATTTTCCAAACCGGGCAAAATTTGAAAAAAAAGACAGGGCCGGTAGTGTCGAAAAAGTAAAAAATGGGGATTTTCCCAAACCTTGCTAAAAGGGGCCAGGGGGGCGGACTGAGTCAGAAATGAGCAAAATCAAGCACAGTTGGGGCGTTTTGAGAAAATTGTGAAGGATTTTCCAATCTGGGCAAAATTTGAAAAAAACGACAGTGCCGGTAGTGTCGAAAAAGTCAAAAATGGGGATTTTCCCAAACATTGCTAAAAGGGGCCAGGGGGGCGGACTGAGTCAGAAATGGGCAAAATCAAGCACAGTTGGGGCGTTTTGAGAAAATTGTGAAGGATTTTCCAAAGTGGGCAAAATTTGAAAAAAACGACAGGTCCGGTAGTGTCGAAAAAGTCAAAAATGGGGATTTTCACAAACATTGCTAAAAGGGGCCAGGGGGGCGGACTGAGTCAGAAAGGAGCAAAATCAAGCACAGTTGGGGCGTTTTGGGAAAATTGTGAAGGATTTTCCAGACCGGGCAAAATTTGAAAAAAACGACAGGTCCGGTAGTGTCGAAAAAGTCAAAAATGGGGATTTTCCCAAATCCTTGCTAAAAGGGGCCAGGGGGGCGGACTGAGTGAGAAAGGAGCAAAATCAAGCACAGTTGGGGCGTTTTGGGAAAATTGTAAAGGATTTTCCAAACCGGGCAAAATTTGAAAAAAACGACAGGGCCGGTAGTGTCGAAAAAGTCAAAAATGGGGATTTTCAACAACTTTGCTTAAAGAGGCCAGAGGGGGGGGGGGGGGGGGGTGAGTGAAAAAGGAGCAAAATCAAGCACAGTTGGGGCGTTTTGGGAAAATTGTGAAGGATCTTCCAAAGTGGGCAAAAATTGAAAAAAAAAGACAGGGCCGGTAGTGTCGAAAAAGTCAAAAATGGGGATTTTCCCAAACCTTGCTAAAAGGGGCCAGGGGGGCGGACTGAGTCAGAAAGGAGCAAAATCAAGCACAGTTGGGGCGTTTTGGGAAAATTGTGAAGGATTTTCCAAACCGGGCAAAATTTAAAAAAACGACAGGTCCGGTAGTGTCGAAAAAGTCAAAAATGGGGATTTTCCCAAACCTTGCTAAAAGGGGCCAGGGGGGCGGACTGAGTGAGAAAGGAGCAAAATCAAGCACAGTTGGGGCGTTTTGGGAAAATTGTGAAGGATTTTCCAAACCGGGCAAAAATGTAAAAAAACGACAGGGCCGGTAGTGTCGAAAAAGTCAAAAATGCGGATTTTCCCAAACCTTGCTAAAAGGGGCCAGGGGGGCGGACTGAGTCAGAAATGAGCAAAATCAAGCACAGTTGGGGCGTTTTGGGAAAATTGTGAAGGATTTTCAAAACCGGGCAAAATTTGAAAAAAAAAGACAGGGCCGGTAGTGTCGAAAAAGTAAAAAATGGGGATTTTCACAAACATTGCTAAAAGGGGCCAGGGGGGCGGACTGAGTCAGAAAGGAGCAAAATCAAGCACAGTTGGGGCGTTTTGGGAAAATTGTGAAGGATTTTCCAGACCGGGCAAAATTTGAAAAAAACGACAGGTCCGGTAGTGTCGAAAAAGTCAAAAATGGGGATTTTCCCAAATCCTTGCTAAAAGGGGCCAGGGGGGCGGACTGAGTGAGAAAGGAGCAAAATCAAGCACAGTTGGGGCGTTTTGGGAAAATTGTAAAGGATTTTCCAAACCGGGCAAAATTTGAAAAAAACGACAGGGCCGGTACTGTCGAAAAAGTCAAAAATGGGGATTTTCAACAACTTTGCTTAAAGAGGCCAGAGGGGGGGGGGGGGTGAGTGAAAAAGGAGCAAAATCAAGCACAGTTGGGGCGTTTTGGGAAAATTGTGAAGGATTTTCCAAAGTGGGCAAAAATTGAAAAAAAAAGACAGGGCCGGTAGTGTCGAAAAAGTAAAAAATGGGGATTTTCCCAAACCTTGCTAAAAGGGGCCAGGGGGGCGGACTGAGTCAGAAAGGAGCAAAATCAAGCACAGTTGGGGCGTTTTGGGAAAATTGTGAAGGATTTTCCAAAGTGGGCAAAATTTTTAAAAAACGACAGGGCCGGTAGTGTCGAAAAAGTCAAAAATGGGGATTTTCCCAAACCTTGCTAAAAGGGGCCAGGGGGGCGGACTGAGTCAGAAAGGAGCAAAATCAAGCACAGTTGGGGCGTTTTGGGAAAATTGTGAAGGATTTTCCAAACCCGGGCAAAATTTAAAAAAACGACAGGTCCGGTAGTGTCGAAAAAGTCAAAAATGGGGATTTTCCCAAACCTTGCTAAAAGGGGCCAGGGGGGCGGACTGAGTGAGAAAGGAGCAAAATCAAGCACAGTTGGGGCGTTTTGGGAAAATTGTGAAGGATTTTCCAAACCGGGCAAAAATTTAAAAAAACGACAGGGCCGGTAGTGTCGAAAAAGTCAAAAATGCGGATTTTCCCAAACCTTGCTAAAAGGGGCCAGGGGGGCGGACTGAGTCAGAAATGAGCAAAATCAAGCACAGTTGGGGCGTTTTGGGAAAATTGTGAAGGATTTTCCAAAGTGGGCAAAATTTTTAAAAAACGACAGGGCGGGTAGTGTCGAAAAAGTCAAAAATGGGGATTTTCCCAAACCTTGCTAAAAGGGGCCAGGGGGGCGGACTGAGTCAGAAAGGAGCAAAATCAAGCACAGTTGGGGCGTTTTGTGAAATTTGTGAAGGATTTTCCAACGTGTGCAAAAATTGAAAAAAAAAACAGGTCCGGTAGTGTCGAAAAAGTCAAAAATGGGGATTTTCCCAAACCTTGCTAAAAGGGACCAGGGGGGCGGGATGAGTGAGAAAGGAGCAAAATCAAGCACAGTTGGGGCGTTGTGTGAAAATTGTGAAGGATTTTTCCAAAGTGTGCAAAAATTTAAAAAAACGACAGGGCCGGTAGTGTCGAAAAAGTCAAAAATGGGGATTTTCACAAACTTTGCTTAAAGAGGCCAGAGGGGGGGGGGCTGAGTCAGAAAGGAGCAAAATCAAGCACAGTTGGGGCGTTTTGGGAAAATTGTGAAGGATTTTCCAGACCGGGCAAAATTTGAAAAAAACGACAGGTCCGGTAGTGTCGAAAAAGTCAAAAATGGGGATTTTCCCAAATCCTTGCTAAAAGGGGCCAGGGGGGCGGACTGAGTGAGAAAGGAGCAAAATCAAGCACAGTTGGGGCGTTTTGGGAAAATTGTAAAGGATTTTCCAAACCGGGCAAAATTTGAAAAAAACGACAGGGCCGGTAGTGTCGAAAAAGTCAAAAATGGGGATTTTCAACAACTTTGCTTAAAGAGGCCAGAGGGGGGGGGGGGGTGAGTGAAAAAGGAGCAAAATCAAGCACAGTTGGGGCGTTTTGGGAAAATTGTGAAGGATTTTCCAAAGTGGGCAAAAATTGAAAAAAAAAGACAGGGCCGGTAGTGTCGAAAAAGTAAAAAATGGGGATTTTCCCAAACCTTGCTAAAAGGGGCCAGGGGGGCGGACTGAGTCAGAAAGGAGCAAAATCAAGCACAGTTGGGGCGTTTTGGGAAAATTGTGAAGGATTTTCCAAAGTGGGCAAAATTTTTAAAAAACGACAGGGCCGGTAGTGTCGAAAAAGTCAAAAATGGGGATTTTCCCAAACCTTGCTAAAAGGGGCCAGGGGGGCGGACTGAGTCAGAAAGGAGCAAAATCAAGCACAGTTGGGGCGTTTTGGGAAAATTGTGAAGGATTTTCCAAACCCGGGCAAAATTTAAAAAAACGACAGGTCCGGTAGTGTCGAAAAAGTCAAAAATGGGGATTTTCCCAAACCTTGCTAAAAGGGGCCAGGGGGGCGGACTGAGTGAGAAAGGAGCAAAATCAAGCACAGTTGGGGCGTTTTGGGAAAATTGTGAAGGATTTTCCAAACCGGGCAAAAATTGAAAAAAACGACAGGGCCGGTAGTGTCGAAAAAGTCAAAAATGCGGATTTTCCCAAACCTTGCTAAAAGGGGCCAGGGGGGCGGACTGAGTCAGAAATGAGCAAAATCAAGCACAGTTGGGGCGTTTTGGGAAAATTGTGAAGGATTTTCCAAAGTGGGCAAAATTTTTAAAAAACGACAGGGCGGGTAGTGTCGAAAAAGTCAAAAATGGGGATTTTCCCAAACCTTGCTAAAAGGGGCCAGGGGGGCGGACTGAGTCAGAAAGGAGCAAAATCAAGCACAGTTGGGGCGTTTTGTGAAATTTGTGAAGGATTTTCCAACGTGTGCAAAAATTGAAAAAAAAAACAGGTCCGGTAGTGTCGAAAAAGTCAAAAATGGGGATTTTCCCAAACCTTGCTAAAAGGGACCAGGGGGGCGGGATGAGTGAGAAAGGAGCAAAATCAAGCACAGTTGGGGCGTTGTGTGAAAATTGTGAAGGATTTTTCCAAAGTGTGCAAAAATTTAAAAAAACGACAGGGCCGGTAGTGTCGAAAAAGTCAAAAATGGGGATTTTCACAAACTTTGCTTAAAGAGGCCAGAGGGGGGGGGGGCTGACTGAAAAAGGAGCAAAATCAAGCACAGTTGGGGCGTTTTGGGAAAATTGTGAAGGATTTTCCAAAGTGGGCAAAAATTGAAAAAAAAGACAGGGCCGGTAGTGTCGAAAAAGTAAAAATTGGGGATTTTCACAAACATTGATAAAAGGGGCCAGGGGGGCGGACTGAGTCAGAAAGGAGCAAAATCAAGCACAGTTGGGGCGTTTTGGGAAAATTGTGAAGGATTTTCCAAACCGGGCAAAATTTGAAAAAAAAGACAGGGCCGGTAGTGTCGAAAAAGTCAAAAATGGGGATTTTCCCAAACCTTACTAAAAGGTGCCAGGGGGCGGACTGAGTCAGAAAGGAGCAAAATCAAGCACAGTTGGGGCGTTTTGGGAAAATTGTGAAGGATTTTTCCAAAGTGGGCAAAAATTGAAAGAAACGACAGGGCCGGTAGTGTCGAAAAAGTCAAAAATGGGGATTTTCACAAACTTTGCTTAAAGTGGCCAGAGGGGGGGGGGGGCTGACTGAAAAAGGAGCAAAATCAAGCACAGTTGGGGCGTTTTGGGAAAATTGTGAAGGATTTTCCAAACCGGGCAAAATTTGAAAAAAAAGACAGGGCCGGTAGTGTCGAAAAAGTAAAAAATGGGGATTTTCCCAAACCTTGCTAAAAGGGGCCAGGGGGGCGGACTGAGTCAGAAATGAGCAAAATCAAGCACAGTTGGGGCGTTTTGAGAAAATTGTGAAGGATTTTCCAATCTGGGCAAAATTTGAAAAAAACGACAGTGCCGGTAGTGTCGAAAAAGTCAAAAATGGGGATTTTCCCAAACATTGCTAAAAGGGGCCAGGGGGGCGGACTGAGTGAGAAAGGAGCAAAATCAAGCACAGTTGGGGCGTTTTGGGAAAATTGTAAAGGATTTTCCAAACCGGGCAAAATTTGAAAAAAACGACAGGGCCGGTAGTGTCGAAAAAGTCAAAAATGGGGATCTTCCCAAACCTTGCTAAAAGGGGCCAGGGGGGCGGGATGAGTGAGAAAGGAGCAAAATCAAGCACAGTTGGGGCGTTGTGTGAAAATTGTGAAGGATTTTTCCAAAGTGTGCAAAAATTGAAAAAAACGACAGGGACGGTAGTGTCGAAAAAGTCAAAAATGGGGATTTTCACAAACTTTGCTTAAAGAGGCCAGAGGGGGGGGGGCTGACTGAAAAAGGAGCAAAATCAAGCACAGTTGGGGCGTTTTGGGAAAATTGTGAAGGATTTTCCAAAGTGGGCAAAAATTGAAAAAAAAAGACAGGGCCGGTAGTGTCGAAAAAGTAAAAATTGGGGATTTTCCCAAACCTTGCTAAAAGGGGCCAGGGGGGCGGACTGAGTCAGAAAGGAGAAAAATCAAGCACAGTTGGGGCGTTTTGGGAAAATTGTGAAGGATTTTCCAAACCAGGCAAAATTTGAAAAAAAAGACAGGGCCGGTAGTGTCGAAAAAGTCAAAAATGGGGATTTTCCCAAACCTTACTAAAAGGTGCCAGGGGGCGGACTGAGTCAGAAAGGAGCAAAATCAAGCACAGTTGGGGCGTTTTGGGAAAATTGTGAAGGATTTTTCCAAAGTGGGCAAAAATTGAAAAAAACGACAGGGCCGGTAGTGTCGAAAAAGTCAAAAATGGGGATTTTCACAAACTTTGCTAAAAGGGGCCAGGGGGGCGGACTGAGTCAGAAATGGGCAAAATCAAGCACAGTTGGGGCGTTTTGGGAAAATTGTGAAGGATTTTCCAAAGTGGGCAAAATTTTTAAAAAACGACAGGGCGGGTAGTGTCGAAAAAGTCAAAAATGGGGATTTTCCCAAACCTTGATAAAAGGGGCCAGGGGGGCGGACTGAGTCAGAAAGGAGCAAAATCAAGCACAGTTGGGGCGTTTTGTGAAATTTGTGAAGGATTTTCCAACGTGTGCAAAAATTTAAAAAAAAAACAGGTCCGGTAGTGTCGAAAAAGTCAAAAATGGGGATTTTCCCAAACCTTGCTAAAAGGGACCAGGGGGGCGGGATGAGTGAGAAAGGAGCAAAATCAAGCACAGTTGGGGCGTTGTGTGAAAATTGTGAAGGATTTTTCCAAAGTGTGCAAAAATTGAAAAAAACGAAAGGGCCGGTAGTGTCGAAAAAGTCAAAAATGGGGATTTTCACAAACTTTGCTTAAAGAGGCCAGAGGGGGGGGGGGCTGACTGAAAAAGGAGCAAAATCAAGCACAGTTGGGGCGTTTTGGGAAAATTGTGAAGGATTTTCCAAACCGGGCAAAATTTGAAAAAAAAGACAGGGCCGGTAGTGTCGAAAAAGTCAAAAATGGGGATTTTCCCAAACCTTACTAAAAGGTGCCAGGGGGCGGACTGAGTCAGAAAGGAGCAAAATCAAGCACAGTTGGGGCGTTTTGGGAAAATTGTGAAGGATTTTTCCAAAGTGGGCAAAAATTGAAAGAAACGACAGGGCCGGTAGTGTCGAAAAAGTCAAAAATGGGGATTTTCACAAACTTTGCTTAAAGTGGCCAGAGGGGGGGGGGGGCTGACTGAAAAAGGAGCAAAATCAAGCACAGTTGGGGCGTTTTGGGAAAATTGTGAAGGATTTTCCAAACCGGGCAAAATTTGAAAAAAAAGACAGGGCCGGTAGTGTCGAAAAAGTAAAAAATGGGGATTTTCCCAAACCTTGCTAAAAGGGGCCAGGGGGGCGGACTGAGTCAGAAATGAGCAAAATCAAGCACAGTTGGGGCGTTTTGAGAAAATTGTGAAGGATTTTCCAATCTGGGCAAAATTTGAAAAAAACGACAGTGCCGGTAGTGTCGAAAAAGTCAAAAATGGGGATTTTCCCAAACATTGCTAAAAGGGGCCAGGGGGGCGGACTGAGTGAGAAAGGAGCAAAATCAAGCACAGTTGGGGCGTTTTGGGAAAATTGTAAAGGATTTTCCAAACCGGGCAAAATTTGAAAAAAACGACAGGGCCGGTAGTGTCGAAAAAGTCAAAAATGGGGATCTTCCCAAACCTTGCTAAAAGGGGCCAGGGGGGCGGGATGAGTGAGAAAGGAGCAAAATCAAGCACAGTTGGGGCGTTGTGTGAAAATTGTGAAGGATTTTTCCAAAGTGTGCAAAAATTGAAAAAAACGACAGGGACGGTAGTGTCGAAAAAGTCAAAAATGGGGATTTTCACAAACTTTGCTTAAAGAGGCCAGAGGGGGGGGGGGCTGACTGAAAAAGGAGCAAAATCAAGCACAGTTGGGGCGTTTTGGGAAAATTGTGAAGGATTTTCCAAAGTGGGCAAAAATTGAAAAAAAAAGACAGGGCCGGTAGTGTCGAAAAAGTAAAAATTGGGGATTTTCCCAAACCTTGCTAAAAGGGGCCAGGGGGGCGGACTGAGTCAGAAAGGAGAAAAATCAAGCACAGTTGGGGCGTTTTGGGAAAATTGTGAAGGATTTTCCAAACCAGGCAAAATTTGAAAAAAAAGACAGGGCCGGGTAGTGTCGAAAAAGTCAAAAATGGGGATTTTCCCAAACCTTACTAAAAGGTGCCAGGGGGCGGACTGAGTCAGAAAGGAGCAAAATCAAGCACAGTTGGGGCGTTTTGGGAAAATTGTGAAGGATTTTTCCAAAGTGGGCAAAAATTGAAAAAAACGACAGGGCCGGTAGTGTCGAAAAAGTCAAAAATGGGGATTTTCACAAACTTTGCTAAAAGGGGCCAGGGGGGCGGACTGAGTCAGAAATGGGCAAAATCAAGCACAGTTGGGGCGTTTTGGGAAAATTGTGAAGGATTTTCCAAAGTGGGCAAAATTTTTAAAAAACGACAGGGCGGGTAGTGTCGAAAAAGTCAAAAATGGGGATTTTCCCAAACCTTGATAAAAGGGGCCAGGGGGGCGGACTGAGTCAGAAAGGAGCAAAATCAAGCACAGTTGGGGCGTTTTGTGAAATTTGTGAAGGATTTTCCAACGTGTGCAAAAATTTAAAAAAAAAACAGGTCCGGTAGTGTCGAAAAAGTCAAAAATGGGGATTTTCCCAAACCTTGCTAAAAGGGACCAGGGGGGCGGGATGAGTGAGAAAGGAGCAAAATCAAGCACAGTTGGGGCGTTGTGTGAAAATTGTGAAGGATTTTTCCAAAGTGTGCAAAAATTGAAAAAAACGAAAGGGCCGGTAGTGTCGAAAAAGTCAAAAATGGGGATTTTCACAAACTTTGCTTAAAGAGGCCAGAGGGGGGGGGGCTGACTGAAAAAGGAGCAAAATCAAGCACAGTTGGGGCGTTTTGGGAAAATTGTGAAGGATTTTCCAAACCGGGCAAAATTTGAAAAAAAAGACAGGGCCGGTAGTGTCGAAAAAGTCAAAAATGGGGATTTTCCCAAACCTTACTAAAAGGTGCCAGGGGGCGGACTGAGTCAGAAAGGAGCAAAATCAAGCACAGTTGGGGCGTTTTGGGAAAATTGTGAAGGATTTTTCCAAAGTGGGCAAAAATTGAAAGAAACGACAGGGCCGGTAGTGTCGAAAAAGTCAAAAATGGGGATTTTCACAAACTTTGCTTAAAGTGGCCAGAGGGGGGGGGGGGCTGACTGAAAAAGGAGCAAAATCAAGCACAGTTGGGGCGTTTTGGGAAAATTGTGAAGGATTTTCCAAACCGGGCAAAATTTGAAAAAAAAGACAGGGCCGGTAGTGTCGAAAAAGTAAAAAATGGGGATTTTCCCAAACCTTGCTAAAAGGGGCCAGGGGGGCGGACTGAGTCAGAAATGAGCAAAATCAAGCACAGTTGGGGCGTTTTGAGAAAATTGTGAAGGATTTTCCAATCTGGGCAAAATTTGAAAAAAACGACAGTGCCGGGTAGTGTCGAAAAAGTCAAAAATGGGGATTTTCCCAAACATTGCTAAAAGGGGCCAGGGGGGCGGACTGAGTCAGAAAGGAGCAAAATCAAGCACAGTTGGGGCGTTTTGGGAAAATTGTGAAGGATTTTCCAAACCGGGCAAAATTTGAAAAAAAAGACAGGGCCGGTAGTGTCGAAAAAGTCAAAAATGGGGATTTTCCCAAACCTTACTAAAAGGTGCCAGGGGGCGGACTGAGTCAGAAAGGAGCAAAATCAAGCACAGTTGGGGCGTTTTGGGAAAATTGTGAAGGATTTTTCCAAAGTGGGCAAAAATTGAAAGAAACGACAGGGCCGGTAGTGTCGAAAAAGTCAAAAATGGGGATTTTCACAAACTTTGCTTAAAGTGGCCAGAGGGGGGGGGGGGCTGACTGAAAAAGGAGCAAAATCAAGCACAGTTGGGGCGTTTTGGGAAAATTGTGAAGGATTTTCCAAACCGGGCAAAATTTGAAAAAAAAGACAGGGCCGGTAGTGTCGAAAAAGTAAAAAATGGGGATTTTCCCAAACCTTGCTAAAAGGGGCCAGGGGGGCGGACTGAGTCAGAAATGAGCAAAATCAAGCACAGTTGGGGCGTTTTGAGAAAATTGTGAAGGATTTTCCAATCTGGGCAAAATTTGAAAAAAACGACAGTGCCGGTAGTGTCGAAAAAGTCAAAAATGGGGATTTTCCCAAACATTGCTAAAAGGGGCCAGGGGGGCGGACTGAGTCAGAAATGGGCAAAATCAAGCACAGTTGGGGCGTTTTGAGAAAATTGTGAAGGATTTTCCAAAGTGGGCAAAATTTGAAAAAAACGACAGGTCCGGTAGTGTCGAAAAAGTCAAAAATGGGGATCTTCCCAAACCTTGCTAAAAGGGGCCAGGGGGGCGGACTGAGTCAGAAAGGAGCAAAATCAAGCACAGTTGGGGCGTTTTGGGAAAATTGTGAAGGATTTTCCAAACCGGGCAAAATTTGAAAAAAAAGACAGGGCCGGTAGTGTCGAAAAAGTAAAAAATGGGGATTTTCCCAAACCTTACTAAAAGGTGCCAGGGGGCGGACTGAGTCAGAAAGGAGCAAAATCAAGCACAGTTGGGGCGTTTTGGGAAAATTGTGAAGGATTTTTCCAAAGTGGGCAAAAATTGAAAAAAACGACAGGGCCGGTAGTGTCGAAAAAGTCAAAAATGGGGATTTTCACAAACTTTGCTTAAAGAGGCCAGAGGGGGGGGGGCTGACTGAAAAAGGAGCAAAATCAAGCACAGTTGGGGCGTTTTGGGAAAATTGTGAAGGATTTTCCAAAGTGGGCAAAAATTGAAAAAAAAAGACAGGGCCGGTAGTGTCGAAAAAGTAAAAATTGTGGATTTTCCCAAACCTTGCTAAAAGGGGCCAGGGGGGCGGACTGAGTCAGAAAGGAGCAAAATCAAGCACAGTTGGGGCGTTTTGGGAAAATTGTGAAGGATTTTCCAAACCGGGCAAAATTTGAAAAAAAAGACAGGGCCGGTAGTGTCGAAAAAGTCAAAAATGGGGATTTTCCCAAACCTTACTAAAAGGTGCCAGGGGGCGGACTGAGTCAGAAAGGAGCAAAATCAAGCACAGTTGGGGCGTTTTGGGAAAATTGTGAAGGATTTTTCCAAAGTGGGCAAAAATTGAAAAAAACGACAGGGCCGGTAGTGTCGAAAAAGTCAAAAATGGGGATTTTCACAAACTTTGCTAAAAGGGGCCAGGGGGGCGGACTGAGTCAGAAATGGGCAAAATCAAGCACAGTTGGGGCGTTTTGAGAAAATTGTGAAGGATTTTCCAAAGTGGGCAAAATTTGAAAAAAACGACAGGTCCGGTAGTGTCGAAAAAGTAAAAAATGGGGATTTTCACAAACATTGCTAAAAGGGGCCAGGGGGGCGGACTGAGTCAGAAAGGAGCAAAATCAAGCACAGTTGGGGCGTTTTGGGAAAATTGTGAAGGATTTTCCAGACCGGGCAAAATTTGAAAAAAACGACAGGTCCGGTAGTGTCGAAAAAGTCAAAAATGGGGATTTTCCCAAATCCTTGCTAAAAGGGGCCAGGGGGGCGGACTGAGTGAGAAAGGAGCAAAATCAAGCACAGTTGGGGCGTTTTGGGAAAATTGTGAAGGATTTTCCAAACCGGGCAAAATTTGAAAAAAACGACAGGACCGGTAGTGTCGAAAAAGTCAAAAATGGGGATTTTCAATAACTTTGCTGAAAGAGGCCAGAGGGGGGGGGGGGTGAGTGAAAAAGGAGCAAAATCAAGCACAGTTGGGGCGTTTTGGGAAAATTGTGAAGGATTTTCCAAAGTGGGCAAAAATTGAAAAAAAACGACAGGGCCGGTAGTGTCGAAAAAGTAAAAAATGGGGATTTTCCCAAACCTTGCTAAAAGGGGCCAGGGGGGCGGACTGAGTCAGAAAGGAGCAAAATCAAGCACAGTTGGGGCGTTTTGGGAAAATTGTGAAGGATTTTCCAAACCGGGCAAAATTTTAAAAAACGACAGGTCCGGTAGTGTCGAAAAAGTCAAAAATGGGGATTTTCCCAAATCCTTGCTAAAAGGGGCCAGGGGGGCGGACTGAGTGAGAAAGGAGCAAAATCAAGCACAGTTGGGGCGTTTTGGGAAAATTGTGAAGGATTTTCCAAACCGGGCAAAAATTTAAAAAAAAGACAGGGCCGGTAGTGTCGAAAAAGTCAAAAATGGGGATTTTCCCAAACCTTGCTAAAAGGGGCCAGGGGGGCGGACTGAGTCAGAAATGAGCAAAATCAAGCACAGTTGGGGCGTTGTGTGAAAATTGTGAAGGATTTTCCAAAGTGGGCAAAAATTGAAAAAAACGACAGGGCCGGTAGTGTCGAAAAAGTAAAAAATGGGGATTTTCCCAAACCTTGCTAAAAGGGGCCAGGGGGGCGGACTGAGTCAGAAAGGAGCAAAATCAAGCACAGTTGGGGCGTTTTGGGAAAATTGTGAAGGATTTTCCAACGTGTGCAAAAATTGAAAAAAACGACAGGTCCGGTAGTGTCGAAAAAGTCAAAAATGGGGATTTTCCCAAACCTTGCTAAAAGGGACCAGGGGGGCGGGATGAGTGAGAAAGGAGCAAAATCAAGCACAGTTGGGGCGTTGTGTGAAAATTGTGAAGGATTTTTCCAAAGTGGGCAAAAATTGAAAAAAACGACAGGGCCGGTAGTGTCGAAAAAGTCAAAAATGGGGATTTTCACAAACTTTGCTTAAAGAGGCCAGAGGGGGGGGGGGGGCTGACTGAAAAAGGAGCAAAATCAAGCACAGTTGGGGCGTTTTGGGAAAATTGTGAAGGATTTTCCAAACCGGGCAAAATTTGAAAAAAAAGACAGGGCCGGTAGTGTCGAAAAAGTAAAAAATGGGGATTTTCCCAAACCTTGCTAAAAGGGGCCAGGGGGGCGGACTGAGTCAGAAAGGAGCAAAATCAAGCACAGTTGGGGCGTTTTGGGAAAATTGTGAAGGATTTTCCAACGTGTGAAAAAATTGAACAAAACGACAGGGCCGGTAGTGTCGAAAAAGTCAAAAATGCGGATTTTCCCAAACCTTGCTAAAAGGGGCCAGGGGGGCGGACTGAGTCAGAAATGGGCAAAATCAAGCACAGTCGGGGCGTTTTTAGAAAATTGTGAAGGATTTTCCAAAGTGGGCAAAATTTGAAAAAAACGACAGGTCCGGTAGTGACGAAAAAGTCAAAAATGGGGATTTTCCCAAATCCTTGCTAAAAGGGGCCAGGAGGGCGGACTGAGTGAGAAAGGAGCAAAATCAAGCACAGTTGGGGCGTTTTGGGAAAATTGTAAAGGATTTTCCAAACCGGGCAAAATTTGAAAAAAACGACAGGGCCGGTAGTGTCGAAAAAGTCAAAAATGGGGATCTTCCCAAACCTTGCTAAAAGGGGCCAGGGGGGCGGGATGAGTGAGAAAGGAGCAAAATCAAGCACAGTTGGGGCGTTGTGTGAAAATTGTGAAGGATTTTTCCAAAGTGTGCAAAAATTGAAAAAAACGACAGGGACGGTAGTGTCGAAAAAGTCAAAAATGGGGATTTTCACAAACTTTGCTTAAAGAGGCCAGAGGGGGGGGGGCTGACTGAAAAAGGAGCAAAATCAAGCACAGTTGGGGCGTTTTGGGAAAATTGTGAAGGATTTTCCAAAGTGGGCAAAAATTGAAAAAAAAAGACAGGGCCGGTAGTGTCGAAAAAGTAAAAATTGGGGATTTTCCCAAACCTTGCTAAAAGGGGCCAGGGGGGCGGACTGAGTCAGAAAGGAGCAAAATCAAGCACAGTTGGGGCGTTTTGGGAAAATTGTGAAGGATTTTCCAAACCGGGCAAAATTTGAAAAAAAAGACAGGGCCGGTAGTGTCGAAAAAGTCAAAAATGGGGATTTTCCCAAACCTTACTAAAAGGTGCCAGGGGGCGGACTGAGTCAGAAAGGAGCAAAATAAAGCACAGTTGGGGCGTTTTGGGAAAATTGTGAAGGATTTTTCCAAAGTGGGCAAAAATTGAAAAAAACGACAGGGCCGGTAGTGTCGAAAAAGTCAAAAATGGGGATTTTCCCAAATCCTTGCTAAAAGGGGCCAGGGGGGCGGGCTGAGTGAGAAAGGAGCAAAATCAAGCACAGTTGGGGCGTTGTTTGAAAATTGTGAAGGATTTTCCAAACCGGGCAAAATATTAAAAAAAAAAGACAGGGCCGGTACTGTCGAAAAAGTCAAAAATGCGGATTTTCCCAAACCTTGCTAAAAGGGGCCAGGGGGGCGGACTGAGTCAGAAAGGAGCAAAATCAAGCACAGTTGGGGCGTTTTGGGAAAATTGTGAAGGATTTTCCAAACCGGGCAAAATTTGAAAAAAAAAGACAGGGCCGGTAGTGTCGAAAAAGTCAAAAGTGGGGATTTTCCCAAATCTTAGCTAAAAGGGGCCAGGGGGCGGGCTGATTGAAAAACGAGCAAAATCAAGCACAGTTGGGGCGTTTTGTGAAAATTGTGAAGGATTTTCCAAACCGGGCAAAATTTGAAAAAAAAGACAGGGCCGGTAGTGTCGAAAAAGTCAAAAATGGGGATTTTCCCAAACCTTGCTAAAAGGGGCCAGGGGGGCGGACTGAGTCAGAAAGGAGCAAAATCAAGCACAATTGGGGCGTTTTGGGAAAATTGTGAAGGATTTTCCAACGTGGGCAAAGATTGAAAAAAACGACAGGGCCGGTAGTGTCGAAAAAGTCAAAAATGGGGATTTTCCCAAACTTTGCTAAAAGGGGCCAGGGGGGCGGACTGAGTCAGAAAGGAGCAAAATCAAGCACAGTTGGGGCGTTTTGGGAAAATTGTGAAGGATTTTCCAAACCGGGCAAAATTTGAAAAAAACGACAGGTCCGGTAGTGTCGAAAATGTCAAAAATGGGGATTTTCCCAAACCTCGCTAAAAGGGACCAGGGGGGCGGGATGAGTGAGAAAGGAGCAAAATCAAGCACAGTTGGGGCGTTGTGTGAAAATTGTGAAGGATTTTTCCAAAGTGGGCAAAAATTGAAAAAAACGACAGGGCCGGTAGTGTCGAAAAAGTCAAAAATGGGGATTTTCACAAACTTTGCTTAAAGAGGCCAGAGGGGGGGGGGGGGCTGACTGAAAAAGGAGCAAAATCAAGCACAGTTGGGGGCGTTTTGGGAAAATTGTGAAGGATTTTCCAAACCGGGCAAAATTTGAAAAAAAAGACAGGGCCGGTAGTGTTGAAAAAGTCAAAAATGGGGATTTTCCCAAACCTTGCTAAAAGGGGCCAGGGGGCGGACTGAGTGAGAAAGGAGCAAAATCAAGCACAGTTGGGGCGTTGTGTGAAAATTGTGAAGGATTTTCCAACGTCGGCAAAAATTGAAAAAAACGACAGGGCCGGTAGTGTCGAAAAAGTCAAAAATGGGGATTTTCAAAAACTTTGCTTAAAGAGGCCAGAGGGGGGGGCTGAGTGAAAAACGAGCAAAATCAAGCACAGTTGGGGCGTTTTGTGAAAATTGTGAAGGATTTTCCAAAGTGGGCAAAAATTGAAAAAAACGACAGGGCCGGTAGTGTCAAAAAAGTCAAAAATTCGGATTTTCCCAAATCTTTGCTAAAAGGGGCCAGGGGGCGGGCTGATTGAAAAACGAGCAAAATCAAGCACAGTTGGGGCGTTTTGTGAAAATTGTGAAGGATTTTCCAAACCGGCCAAAAATTGAAAAAAACTACAGGGCCGGTAGTGTCGAAAAAGTCAAAAATGGGGATTTTCCCAAATCCTTGCTAAAAGGGGCCAGGGGGGCGGACTGAGTCAGAAATGAGCAAAATCAAGCACAGTTGGGGCGTTTTGGGAAAATTGTGAAGGATTTTCCAACGTGGGCAAAAATTGAAAAAAACGACAGGGCCGGTAGTGTTGAAAAAGTCAAAAATGCGGATTTTCCAAAACCTTGCTAAAAGGGGCCAGGGGGGCCGACTGAGTCAGAAAGGAGCAAAATCAAGCACAGTTGGGGCGTTTTGAGAAAATTGTGAAGGATTTTCCAAACCGGGCAAAATTTGAAAAAAACGACAGGTCCGGTAGTGTCGAAAAAGTCAAAAATGGGGATTTTCCCAAACCTTGCTAAAAGGGGCCAGGGGGGCGGGCTGAGTGAAAAAGGATCAAAATCAAGCACAGTTGGGGCGTTGTGTGAAAATTGTGAAGGATTTTCCAAAGTGGGCAAAAATTGAAAAAAACGACAGGGCCGGTAGTGTCGAAAAAGTCAAAAATGGGGATTTTCACAAACTTTGCTTAAAGAGGCCAGAGGGGGGGGCTGAGTGAAAAACGAGCAAAATCAAGCACAGTTGGGGCGTTTTGGGAAAATTGTGAAGGATTTTCCAAACCGGCCAAAAGTTGAAAAAAACGACAGGGCCGGTAGTGTTGAAAAAGTCAAAAATGCGGATTTTCCCAAACCTTGCTAAAAGGGGCCAGGGGGGCGGACTGAGTCAGAAAGGAGCAAAATCAAGCACAGTTGGGGCGTTTTGAGAAAATTGTGAAGGATTTTCCAAACCGGGCAAAATTTGAAAAAAACGACAGGTCCGGTAGTGTCAAAAAAGTCAAAAATTGGGATTTTCCCAAACCTTGCTAAAAGGGGCCAGGGGGGCGGACTGAGTCAGAAAGGAGCAAAATCAAGCACAGTTGGGGCGTTGTGTGAAAATTGTGAAGGATTTTCCAAACCGGGCAAAATTTGAAAAAAAAGACAGGGCCGGTAGTGTCGAAAAAGTCAAAAATGGGGATTTTCCCAAACCTTGCTAAAAGGGGCCAGGCGGCGGACTGAATGAGAAAGGAGCAAAATCAAGCACAGTTGGGGCGTTGTGTGAAAATTGTGAAGGATTTTCCAACGTCGGCAAAAATTGAAAAAAACGACAGGGCCGGTAGTGTCGAAAAAGTCAAAAATGGGGATTTTCCCAAACCTTGCTAAAAGGGGCCAGGGGGGCGGACTGAGTCAGAAAGGAGCAAAATCAAGCACAGTTGGGGCGTTTTGAGAAAATTGTGAAGGATTTTCCAAACCGTGCAAAATTTGAAAAAAACGACAGGGCCGGTAGTGTCGAAAAAATCAAAAATGGGGATTTTCCCAAACCTTGCTAAAAGGGGCCAGGGGGGCGGACTGAGTCAGAAATGAGCAAAATCAAGCACAGTTGGGGCGTTTTGGGAAAATTGTGAAGGATTTTCCAAACCGGGCAAAATTTGAAAAAAACGACAGGGCCGGTAGTGTCAAAAAAGTCAAAAATTCGGATTTTCCCAAATCTATGCTAAAAGGGGCCAGGGGGCGGGCTGATTGAAAAACGAGCAAAATCAAGCACAGTTGGGGCGTTTTGTGAAAATTGTGAAGGATTTTCCAAACCGGCCAAAAATTGAATAAAACTACAGGGCCGGTAGTGTCGAAAAAGTCAAAAATGGGGATTTTCACAAACTTTGCTTAAAGAGGCCAGAGGGGGGGGGGGGCTGACTGAAAAAGGAGCAAAATCAAGCACAGTTGGGGCGTTTTGGGAAAATTGTGAAGGATTTTCCAAACCGGGCAAAATTTGAAAAAAAAGACAGGGCCGGTAGTGTCGAAAAAGTCAAAAATGGGGATTTTCCCAAACCTTGCTAAAAGGGGCCAGGGGGCGGACTGAGTGAGAAAGGAGCAAAATCAAGCACAGTTGGGGCGTTGTGTGAAAATTGTGAAGGATTTTCCAACGTCGGCAAAAATTGAAAAAAACGACAGGGCCGGTAGTGTCGAAAAAGTCAAAAATGGGGATTTTCAAAAACTTTGCTTAAAGAGGCCAGAGGGGGGGGCTGAGTGAAAAACGAGCAAAATCAAGCACAGTTGGGGCGTTTTGTGAAAATTGTGAAGGATTTTCCAAAGTGGGCAAAAATTGAAAAAAACGACAGGGCCGGTAGTGTCAAAAAAGTCAAAAATTCGGATTTTCCCAAATCTTTGCTAAAAGGGGCCAGGGGGCGGGCTGATTGAAAAACGAGCAAAATCAAGCACAGTTGGGGCGTTTTGTGAAAATTGTGAAGGATTTTCCAAACCGGCCAAAAATTGAAAAAAACTACAGGGCCGGTAGTGTCGAAAAAGTCAAAAATGGGGATTTTCCCAAATCCTTGCTAAAAGGGGCCAGGGGGGCGGACTGAGTCAGAAATGAGCAAAATCAAGCACAGTTGGGGCGTTTTGGGAAAATTGTGAAGGATTTTCCAACGTGGGCAAAAATTGAAAAAAACGACAGGGCCGGTAGTGTTGAAAAAGTCAAAAATGCGGATTTTCCAAAACCTTGCTAAAAGGGGCCAGGGGGGCCGACTGAGTCAGAAAGGAGCAAAATCAAGCACAGTTGGGGCGTTTTGAGAAAATTGTGAAGGATTTTCCAAACCGGGCAAAATTTGAAAAAAACGACAGGTCCGGTAGTGTCGAAAAAGTCAAAAATGGGGATTTTCCCAAACCTTGCTAAAAGGGGCCAGGGGGGCGGGCTGAGTGAAAAAGGATCAAAATCAAGCACAGTTGGGGCGTTGTGTGAAAATTGTGAAGGATTTTCCAAAGTGGGCAAAAATTGAAAAAAACGACAGGGCCGGTAGTGTCGAAAAAGTCAAAAATGGGGATTTTCACAAACTTTGCTTAAAGAGGCCAGAGGGGGGGGCTGAGTGAAAAACGAGCAAAATCAAGCACAGTTGGGGCGTTTTGGGAAAATTGTGAAGGATTTTCCAAACCGGCCAAAAGTTGAAAAAAACGACAGGGCCGGTAGTGTTGAAAAAGTCAAAAATGCGGATTTTCCCAAACCTTGCTAAAAGGGGCCAGGGGGGCGGACTGAGTCAGAAAGGAGCAAAATCAAGCACAGTTGGGGCGTTTTGAGAAAATTGTGAAGGATTTTCCAAACCGGGCAAAATTTGAAAAAAACGACAGGTCCGGTAGTGTCAAAAAAGTCAAAAATTGGGATTTTCCCAAACCTTGCTAAAAGGGGCCAGGGGGGCGGACTGAGTCAGAAAGGAGCAAAATCAAGCACAGTTGGGGCGTTGTGTGAAAATTGTGAAGGATTTTCCAAACCGGGCAAAATTTGAAAAAAAAGACAGGGCCGGTAGTGTCGAAAAAGTCAAAAATGGGGATTTTCCCAAACCTTGCTAAAAGGGGCCAGGCGGCGGACTGAATGAGAAAGGAGCAAAATCAAGCACAGTTGGGGCGTTGTGTGAAAATTGTGAAGGATTTTCCAACGTCGGCAAAAATTGAAAAAAACGACAGGGCCGGTAGTGTCGAAAAAGTCAAAAATGGGGATTTTCCCAAACCTTGCTAAAAGGGGCCAGGGGGGCGGACTGAGTCAGAAAGGAGCAAAATCAAGCACAGTTGGGGCGTTTTGAGAAAATTGTGAAGGATTTTCCAAACCGTGCAAAATTTGAAAAAAACGACAGGGCCGGTAGTGTCGAAAAAATCAAAAATGGGGATTTTCCCAAACCTTGCTAAAAGGGGCCAGGGGGGCGGACTGAGTCAGAAATGAGCAAAATCAAGCACAGTTGGGGCGTTTTGGGAAAATTGTGAAGGATTTTCCAAACCGGGCAAAATTTGAAAAAAACGACAGGGCCGGTAGTGTCAAAAAAGTCAAAAATTCGGATTTTCCCAAATCTATGCTAAAAGGGGCCAGGGGGCGGGCTGATTGAAAAACGAGCAAAATCAAGCACAGTTGGGGCGTTTTGTGAAAATTGTGAAGGATTTTCCAAACCGGCCAAAAATTGAATAAAACTACAGGGCCGGTAGTGTCGAAAAAGTCAAAAATGGGGATTTTCCCAAATCCTTGCTAAAAGGGGCCAGGGGGGCGGACTGAGTCAGAAATGAGCAAAATCAAGCACAGTTGGGGCGTTTTGGGAAAATTGTGAAGGATTTTCCAACGTGGGCAAAAATTGAAAAAAACGACAGGGCCGGTAGTGTTGAAAAAGTCAAAAATGCGGATTTTCCAAAACCTTGCTAAAAGGGGCCAGGGGGGCCGACTGAGTCAGAAAGGAGCAAAATCAAGCACAGTTGGGGCGTTTTGAGAAAATTGTGAAGGATTTTCCAAACCGGGCAAAATTTGAAAAAAACGACAGGTCCGGTAGTGTCGAAAAAGTCAAAAATGGGGATTTTCCCAAACCTTGCTAAAAGGGGCCAGGGGGGCGGACTGAGTCAGAAAGGAGCAAAATCAAGCACAGTTGGGGCGTTTTGGGAAAATTGTGAAGGATTTTCCAAACCGGGCAAAATTTGAAAAAAACGACAAGGCCGGTAGTGTCGAAAAAGTCAAAAATGGGGATTTTCCCAAATCCTTGCTAAAAGGGGCCAGGGGGGCGGGCTGAGTGAAAAAGGATCAAAATCAAGCACAGTTGGGGCGTTGTGTGAAAATTGTGAAGGATTTTCCAAAGTGGGCAAAAATTGAAAAAAACGACAGGGCCGGTAGTGTCGAAAAAGTCAAAAATGGGGATTTTCACAAACTTTGCTTAAAGAGGCCAGAGGGGGGGGCTGAGTGAAAAACGAGCAAAATCAAGCACAGTTGGGGCGTTTTGGGAAAATTGTGAAGGATTTTCCAAAGTGGGCAAAAATTGAAAAAAACGACAGGGCCGGTAGTGTCGAAAAAGTCAAAAATGGGGATTTTCCCAAATCTTTGCTAAAAGGGGCCAGGGGGCGGGCTGATTGAAAAACGAGCAAAATAAAGCACAGTTGGGGCGTTTTGGGAAAATTGTGAAGGATTTTCCAAACCGGGCAAAATTTGAAAAAAAAGACAGGTCCGGTAGTGCCGAAAAAGTCAAAAAAGGGGGTTTTCCCAAACCTTGCTAAAAGGGGCCAGGGGGGCGGACTGAGTGAGAAAGGAGCAAAATCAAGCACAGTTGGGGCGTTGTGTGAAAATTTTGAAGGATTTTCCAAAGTGGGCAAAATTTGAAAAAAACGACAAGGCCGGTAGTGTCGAAAAAGTCAAAAATGGGAATTTTCACAAACTTTGCTTAAAGAGGCCAGAGGGGGGGGGCTCAGTGAAAAAGGAGCAAAATCAAGCACAGTTGGGGCGTTTTGGGAAAACTGTGAAGGATTTTCCAAAGTGGGCAAAAATTGAAAAAAAAAGACAGGGCCGGTAGTGTCGAAAAAGTCAAAAATTCGGATTTTCCCAAATCTTTGCTAAAAGGGGCCAGGGGGCGGGCTGATTGAAAAACGAGCAAAATCAAGCACAGTTGGGGCGTTTTGTGAAAATTGTGAAGGATTTTCCAAACCGGCCAAAAATTGAATAAAACTACAGGGCCGGTAGTGTCGAAAAAGTCAAAAATGGGGATTTTCCCAAATCCTTGCTAAAAGGGGCCAGGGGGGCGGACTGAGTCAGAAAGGAGCAAAATCAAGCACAGTTGGGGCGTTTTGGGAAAATTGTGAAGGATTTTCCAACGTGGGCAAAAATTGAAAAAAACGACAGGGCCGGTAGTGTTGAAAAAGTCAAAAATGCGGATTTTCCCAAACCTTGCTAAAAGGGGCCAGGGGGGCGGACTGAGTCAGAAAGGAGCAAAATCAAGCACAGTTGGGGCGTTTTGGGAAAATTGTGAAGGATTTTCCAACTTGGGCAAAAATTGAAAAAAACGACAGGGCCGGTAGTGTTGAAAAAGTCAAAAATGCGGATTTTCCAAAACCTTGCTAAAAGGGGCCTGGGGGGCCGACTGAGTCAGAAAGGAGCAAAATCAAGCACAGTTGGGGCGTTTTGTGAAAATTGTGAAGGATTTTCCAAACCGGGCAAAATTTGAAAAAAACGACAGGTCCGGTAGTGTCGAAAAAGTCAAAAATGGGGATTTTCCCAAACCTTGCTAAAAGGGGCCAGGGGGGCGGACTGAGTCAGAAAGGAGCAAAATCAAGCACAGTTGGGGCATTTTGGGAAAATTGTGAAGGATTTTCCAAACCGGGCAAAATTTGAAAAAAACGACAAGGCCGGTAGTGTCGAAAAAGTCAAAAATGGGGATTTTCCCAAATCCTTGCTAAAAGGGGCCAGGGGGGCGGGCTGAGTGAAAAAGGATCAAAATCAAGCACAGTTGGGGCGTTGTGTGAAAATTGTGAAGGATTTTCCAAAGTGGGCAAAAATTGAAAAAAACGACAGGGCCGGTAGTGTCGAAAAAGTCAAAAATGGGGATTTTCACAAACTTTGCTTAAAGAGGCCAGAGGGGGGGGCTGAGTCAGAAAAAAGCAAAATCAAGCACAGTTGGGGCGTTGTGTGAAAATTGTGAAGGATTTTCCAAAGTGGGAAAAAATTTAAAAAAACGACAGGGCCGGTAGTGTCGAAAAAGTCAAAAATGGGGATTTTCCCAAACCTTGCTAAAAGGGGCCAGGGGGGCGGACTGAGTCAGAAAGGAGCAAAATCAAGCACAGTTGGGGCGTTTTGGGAAAATTGTGAAGGATTTTCCAAACCGGGCAAAATTTGAAAAATACGACAAGGCCGGTAGTGTCGAAAAAGTCAAAAATGGGGATTTTCCCAAATCCTTGCTAAAAGGGGCCAGGGGGGCGGGCTGAGTGAGAAAGGAGCAAAATCAAGCACAGTTGGGGCGTTGTGTGAAAATTGTGAAGGATTTTCCAAAGTGGTCAAAAATTGAAAAAAAACGACAGGGCCGGTAGTTGACGAAAAAGTCAAAAATGGGGATTTTCACAAACTTTGCTTAAAGAGGCCAGAGGGGGGGGGGCTGAGTGAAAAAGGAGCAAAATCAAGCACAGTTGGGGCGTTTTGTGAAAATTGTGAAGGATTTTCCAAACCGGGCAAAATTTGAAAAAAACGACAGGGCCGGTAGTGTCGAAAAAGTCAAAAATGGGGATTTTCCCAAATCTTTGCTAAAAGGGGCCAGGGGGCGGGCTGATTGAAAAACGAGCAAAATAAAGCACAGTTGGGGCGTTTTGTGAAAATTGTGAAGGATTTTCCAAACCGGGCAAAATTTGAAAAAAAAGACAGGGCCGGTAGTGTCGAAAAAGTCAAAAATGGGGATTTTCCCAAACCTTGCTAAAAGGGGCCAGGGGGCGGACTGAGTGAGAAAGGAGCAAAATCAAGCACAGTTGGGGCGTTGTGTGAAAATTGTGAAGGATTTTCCAACGTCGGCAAAAATTGAAAAAAACGACAGGGCCGGTAGTGTCGAAAAAGTCAAAAATGGGGATTTTCAAAAACTTTGCTTAAAGAGGCCAGAGGGGGGGGCTGAGTGAAAAACGAGCAAAATCAAGCACAGTTGGGGCGTTTTGTGAAAATTGTGAAGGATTTTCCAAAGTGGGCAAAAATTGAAAAAAACGACAGGGCCGGTAGTGTCGAAAAAGTCAAAAATTCGGATTTTCCCAAATCTTTGCTAAAAGGGGCCAGGGGGCGGGCTGATTGAAAAACGAGCAAAATCAAGCACAGTTGGGGCGTTTTGTGAAAATTGTGAAGGATTTTCCAAACCGGCCAAAAATTGAATAAAACTACAGGGCCGGTAGTGTCGAAAAAGTCAAAAATGGGGATTTTCCCAAATCCTTGCTAAAAGGGGCCAGGGGGGCGGACTGAGTCAGAAAGGAGCAAAATCAAGCACAGTTGGGGCGTTTTGGGAAAATTGTGAAGGATTTTCCAACGTGGGCAAAAATTGAAAAAAACGACAGGGCCGGTAGTGTTGAAAAAGTCAAAAATGCGGATTTTCCAAAACCTTGCTAAAAGGGGCCAGGGGGGCCGACTGAGTCAGAAAGGAGCAAAATCAAGCACAGTTGGGGCGTTTTGAGAAAATTGTGAAGGATTTTCCAAACCGGGCAAAATTTGAAAAAAACGACAGGTCCGGTAGTGTCGAAAAAGTCAAAAATGGGGATTTTCCCAAACCTTGCTAAAAGGGGCCAGGGGGGCGGACTGAGTCAGAAAGGAGCAAAATCAAGCACAGTTGGGGCATTTTGGGAAAATTGTGAAGGATTTTCCAAACCGGGCAAAATTTGAAAAAAACGACAAGGCCGGTAGTGTCGAAAAAGTCAAAAATGGGGATTTTCCCAAATCCTTGCTAAAAGGGGCCAGGGGGGCGGGCTGAGTGAAAAAGGATCAAAATCAAGCACAGTTGGGGCGTTGTGTGAAAATTGTGAAGGATTTTCCAAAGTGGGCAAAAATTGAAAAAAACGACAGGGCCGGTAGTGTCGAAAAAGTCAAAAATGGGGATTTTCACAAACTTTGCTTAAAGAGGCCAGAGGGGGGGGCTGAGTCAGAAAAAAGCAAAATCAAGCACAGTTGGGGCGTTGTGTGAAAATTGTGAAGGATTTTCCAAAGTGGGCAAAAATTTAAAAAAACGACAGGGCCGGTAGTGTCGAAAAAGTCAAAAATGGGGATTTTCCCAAACCTTGCTAAAAGGGGCCAGGGGGGCGGACTGAGTCAGAAAGGAGCAAAATCAAGCACAGTTGGGGCGTTTTGGGAAAATTGTGAAGGATTTTCCAACGTGGGCAAAAATTGAAAAAAACGACAGGGCCGGTAGTGTTGAAAAAGTCAAAAATGCGGATTTTCCAAAACCTTGCTAAAAGGGGCCAGGGAGGCCAACTGAGTCAGAAAGGAGCAAAATCAAGCACAGTTGGGGCGTTTTGAGAAAATTGTGAAGGATTTTCCAAACCGGGCAAAATTTGAAAAAAACGACAGGTCCGGTAGTGTCGAAAAAGTCAAAAATGGGGATTTTCCCAAACCTTGCTAAAAGGGGCCAGGGGGGCGGACTGAGTCAGAAAGGAGCAAAATCAAGCACAGTTGGGGCGTTTTGGGAAAATTGTGAAGGATTTTCCAAAGTGGGCAAAATTTGAAAAAAACGACAGGGCCGGTAGTGTCGAAAAAGTCAAAAATGGGGATTTTCCCAAATCCTTGCTAAAAGGGGCCAGGGGGGCGGGTTGAGTGAAAAAGGATCAAAATCAAGCACAGTTGGGGCGTTTTGTGAAAATTGTGAAGGATTTTCCAAACCGGCCAAAATTTGAAAAAAACGACAGGGCCGGTAGTGTTGAAAAAGTCAAAAATGCGGATTTTCCCAAACCTTGCTAAAAGGGGCCAGGGGGGCGGACTGAGTCAGAAAGGAGCAAAATCAAGCACAGTTGGGGCGTTTTGAGAAAATTGTGAAGGATTTTCCAAACTGGGCAAAATTTGAAAAAAACGACAGGTCCGGTAGTGTCAAAAAAGTCAAAAATGGGGATTTTCCCAAACCTTGCTAAAAGGGGCCAGGGGGGCGGACTGAGTCAGAAAGGAGCAAAATCAAGCACAGTTGGGGCGTTGTGTGAAAATTGTGAAGGATTTTCCAAACCGGGCAAAATTTGAAAAAAAAGACAGGGCCGGTAGTGTCGAAAAAGTCAAAAATGGGGATTTTCCCAAACCTTGCTAAAAGGGGCCAGGGGGCGGACTGAGTGAGAAAGGAGCAAAATCAAGCACAGTTGGGGCGTTGTGTGAAAATTGTGAAGGATTTTCCAACGTCGGCAAAAATTGAAAAAAACGACAGGGCCGGTAGTGTCGAAAAAGTCAAAAATGGGGATTTTCAAAAACTTTGCTTAAAGAGGCCAGAGGGGGGGGCTGAGTGAAAAACGAGCAAAATCAAGCACAGTTGGGGCGTTTTGTGAAAATTGTGAAGGATTTTCCAACGTGGGCAAAAATTGAAAAAAACGACAGGGCCGGTAGTGTTGAAAAAGTCAAAAATGCGGATTTTCCAAAACCTTGCTAAAAGGGGCCAGGGGGGCCGACTGAGTCAGAAAGGAGCAAAATCAAGCACAGTTGGGGCGTTTTGAGAAAATTGTGAAGGATTTTCCAAACCGGGCAAAATTTGAAAAAAACGACAGGTCCGGTAGTGTCGAAAAAGTCAAAAATGGGGATTTTCCCAAACCTTGCTAAAAGGGGCCAGGGGGGCGGACTGAGTCAGAAAGGAGCAAAATCAAGCACAGTTGGGGCGTTTTGGGAAAATTGTGAAGGATTTTCCAAACCGGGCAAAATTTGAAAAAAACGACAAGGCCGGTAGTGTCGAAAAAGTCAAAAGTGGGGATTTTCCCAAATCCTTGCTAAAAGGGGCCAGGGGGGCGGGCTGAGTGAAAAAGGATCAAAATCAAGCACAGTTGGGGCGTTGTGTGAAAATTGTGAAGGATTTTCCAAAGTGGGCAAAAATTGAAAAAAACGACAGGGCCGGTAGTGTCGAAAAAGTCAAAAATGGGGATTTTCACAAACTTTGCTTAAAGAGGCCAGAGGGGGGGGCTGAGTGAAAAACGAGCAAAATAAAGCACAGTTGGGGCGTTTTGGGAAAATTGTGAAGGATTTTCCAAACCGGGCAAAATTTGAAAAAAAAGACAGGTCCGGTAGTGCCGAAAAAGTAAAAAAAGGGGGTTTTCCCAAACCTTGCTAAAAGGGGCCAGGGGGGCGGACTGAGTGAGAAAGGAGCAAAATCAAGCACAGTTGGGGCGTTGTGTGAAAATTTTGAAGGATTTTCCAAAGTGGGCAAAATTTGAAAAAAACGACAAGGCCGGTAGTGTCGAAAAAGTCAAAAATGGGAATTTTCACAAACTTTGCTTAAAGAGGCCAGAGGGGGGGGGCTCAGTGAAAAAGGAGCAAAATCAAGCACAGTTGGGGCGTTTTGGGAAAATTGTGAAGGATTTTCCAAAGTGGGCAAAAATTGAAAAAAAAAGACAGGGCCGGTAGTGTCGAAAAAGTCAAAAATTCGGATTTTCCCAAATCTTTGCTAAAAGGGGCCAGGGGGCGGGCTGATTGAAAAACGAGCAAAATCAAGCACAGTTGGGGCGTTTTGTGAAAATTGTGAAGGATTTTCCAAACCGGCCAAAAATTGAATAAAACTACAGGGCCGGTAGTGTCGAAAAAGTCAAAAATGGGGATTTTCCCAAATCCTTGCTAAAAGGGGCCAGGGGGGCGGACTGAGTCAGAAAGGAGCAAAATCAAGCACAGTTGGGGCGTTTTGGGAAAATTGTGAAGGATTTTCCAACGTGGGCAAAAATTGAAAAAAACGACAGGGCCGGTAGTGTTGAAAAAGTCAAAAATGCGGATTTTCCCAAACCTTGCTAAAAGGGGCCAGGGGGGCGGACTGAGTCAGAAAGGAGCAAAATCAAGCACAGTTGGGGCGTTTTGGGAAAATTGTGAAGGATTTTCCAACTTGGGCAAAAATTGAAAAAAACGACAGGGCCGGTAGTGTTGAAAAAGTCAAAAATGCGGATTTTCCAAAACCTTGCTAAAAGGGGCCTGGGGGGCCGACTGAGTTAGAAAGGAGCAAAATCAAGCACAGTTGGGGCGTTTTGTGAAAATTGTGAAGGATTTTCCAAACCGGGCAAAATTTGAAAAAAACGACAGGTCCGGTAGTGTCGAAAAAGTCAAAAATGGGGATTTTCCCAAACCTTGCTAAAAGGGGCCAGGGGGGCGGACTGAGTCAGAAAGGAGCAAAATCAAGCACAGTTGGGGCGTTTTGGGAAAATTGTGAAGGATTTTCCAACTTGGGCAAAAATTGAAAAAAACGACAGGGCCGGTAGTGTTGAAAAAGTCAAAAATGCGGATTTTCCAAAACCTTGCTAAAAGGGGCCTGGGGGGCCGACTGAGTCAGAAAGGAGCAAAATCAAGCACAGTTGGGGCGTTTTGTGAAAATTGTGAAGGATTTTCCAAACCGGGCAAAATTTGAAAAAAACGACAGGTCCGGTAGTGTCGAAAAAGTCAAAAATGGGGATTTTCCCAAACCTTGCTAAAAGGGGCCAGGGGGGCGGACTGAGTCAGAAAGGAGCAAAATCAAGCACAGTTGGGGCATTTTGGGAAAATTGTGAAGGATTTTCCAAACCGGGCAAAATTTGAAAAAAACGACAAGGCCGGTAGTGTCGAAAAAGTCAAAAATGGGGATTTTCCCAAATCCTTGCTAAAAGGGGCCAGGGGGGCGGGCTGAGTGAAAAAGGATCAAAATCAAGCACAGTTGGGGCGTTGTGTGAAAATTGTGAAGGATTTTCCAAAGTGGGCAAAAATTGAAAAAAACGACAGGGCCGGTAGTGTCGAAAAAGTCAAAAATGGGGATTTTCACAAACTTTGCTTAAAGAGGCCAGAGGGGGGGGCTGAGTCAGAAAAAAGCAAAATCAAGCACAGTTGGGGCGTTGTGTGAAAATTGTGAGGGATTTTCCAAAGTGGGCAAAAATTTAAAAAAACGACAGGGCCGGTAGTGTTGAAAAAGTCAAAAATGCGGATTTTCCAAAACCTTGCTAAAAGGGGCCAGGGAGGCCAACTGAGTCAGAAAGGAGCAAAATCAAGCACAGTTGGGGCGTTTTGAGAAAATTGTGAAGGATTTTCCAAACCGGGCAAAATTTGAAAAAAACGACAGGTCCGGTAGTGTCGAAAAAGTCAAAAATGGGGATTTTCCCAAACCTTGCTAAAAGGGGCCAGGGGGGCGGACTGAGTCAGAAAGGAGCAAAATCAAGCACAGTTGGGGCGTTGTGTGAAAATTGTGAAGGATTTTCCAAAGTGGGCAAAAATTGAAAAAAACGACAGGGCCGGTAGTGTCGAAAAAGTCAAAAATGGGGATTTTCACAAACTTTGCTTAAAGAGGCCAGAGGGGGGGGCTTAGTCAGAAAAAATCAAAATCAAGCACAGTTGGGGCGTTTTGTGAAAATTGTGAAGGATTTTCCAAACCGGCCAAAATTTGAAAAAAACGACAGGGCCGGTAGTGTTGAAAAAGTCAAAAATGCGGATTTTCCAAAACCTTGCTAAAAGGGGCCAGGGGGGCGGACTGAGTCAGAAAGGAGCAAAATCAAGCACAGTTGGGGCGTTTTGAGAAAATTGTGAAGGATTTTCCAAACCGGGCAAAATTTGAAAAAAACGACAGGTCCGGTAGTGTCAAAAAAGTCAAAAATGGGGATTTTCCCAAACCTTGCTAAAAGGGGCCAGGGGGGCGGACTGAGTCAGAAAGGAGCAAAATCAAGCACAGTTGGGGCGTTGTGTGAAAATTGTGAAGGATTTTCCAAACCGGGCAAAATTTGAAAAAAAAGACAGGGCCGGTAGTGTCGAAAAAGTCAAAAATGGGGATATTCCCAAACCTTGCTAAAAGGGGCCAGGGGGCGGACTGAGTGAGAAAGGAGCAAAATCAAGCACAGTTGGGGCGTTGTGTGAAAATTGTGAAGGATTTTCCAACGTCGGCAAAAATTGAAAAAAACGACAGGGCCGGTAGTGTCGAAAAAGTCAAAAATGGGGATTTTCCCAAACCTTGCTAAAAGGGGCCAGGGGGGCGGACTGAGTCAGAAAGGAGCAAAATCAAGCACAGTTGGGGCGTTTTGAGAAAATTGTGAAGGATTTTCCAAACCGGGCAAAATTTGAAAAAAACGACAGGGCCGGGTAGTGTCGAAAAAATCAAAAATGGGGATTTTCCCAAACCTTGCTAAAAGGGGCCAGGGGGGCGGACTGAGTCAGAAATGAGCAAAATCAAGCACAGTTGGGGCGTTTTGGGAAAATTGTGAAGGATTTTCCAAACCGGGCAAAATTTGAAAAATACGACAGGGCCGGTAGTGTCGAAAAAGTCAAAAATGGGGATTTTCCCAAATCCTTGCTAAAAGGGGCCAGGGGGGCGGGCTGAGTGAGAAAGGAGCAAAATCAAGCACAGTTGGGGCGTTGTGTGAAAATTGTGAAGGATTTTCCAAAGTGGGTAAAAATTGAAAAAAAACGACAGGGCCGGTAGTGTCGAAAAAGTCAAAAATGGGGATTTTCACAAACTTTGCTTAAAGAGGCCAGAGGGGGGGGCTGAGTGAAAAACGAGCAAAATCAAGCACAGTTGGGGCGTTTTGGGAAAATTGTGAAGGATTTTCCAAAGTGGGCAAAAATTGAAAAAAACGACAGGGCCGGTAGTGTCGAAAAAGTCAAAAATGGGGATTTTCCCAAATCTTTGCTAAAAGGGGCCAGGGGGCGGGCTGATTGAAAAACGAGCAAAATAAAGCACAGTTGGGGCGTTTTGGGAAAATTGTGAAGGATTTTCCAAACCGGGCAAAATTTGAAAAAAAAGACAGGTCCGGTAGTGCCGAAAAAGTCAAAAAAGGGGGTTTTCCCAAACCTTGCTAAAAGGGGCCAGGGGGGCGGACTGAGTGAGAAAGGAGCAAAATCAAGCACAGTTGGGGCGTTGTGTGAAAATTTTGAAGGATTTTCCAAAGTGGGCAAAATTTGAAAAAAACGACAAGGCCGGTAGTGTCGAAAAAGTCAAAAATGGGAATTTTCACAAACTTTGCTTAAAGAGGCCAGAGGGGGGGGCTCAGTGAAAAAGGAGCAAAATCAAGCACAGTTGGGGCGTTTTGGGAAAATTGTGAAGGATTTTCCAAAGTGGGCAAAAATTGAAAAAAAAAGACAGGGCCGGTAGTGTCGAAAAAGTCAAAAATTCGGATTTTCCCAAATCTTTGCTAAAAGGGGCCAGGGGGCGGGCTGATTGAAAAACGAGCAAAATCAAGCACAGTTGGGGCGTTTTGTGAAAATTGTGAAGGATTTTCCAAACCGGCCAAAAATTGAATAAAACTACAGGGCCGGTAGTGTCGAAAAAGTCAAAAATGGGGATTTTCCCAAATCCTTGCTAAAAGGCGCCAGGGGGGCGGACTGAGTCAGAAAGGAGCAAAATCAAGCACAGTTGGGGCGTTTTGGGAAAATTGTGAAGGATTTTCCAACGTGGGCAAAAATTGAAAAAAAACGACAGGGCCGGTAGTGTTGAAAAAGTCAAAAATGCGGATTTTCCAAAACCTTGCTAAAAGGGGCCTGGGGGGCCGACTGAGTCAGAAAGGAGCAAAATCAAGCACAGTTGGGGCGTTTTGAGAAAATTGTGAAGGATTTTCCAAACCGGGCAAAATTTGAAAAAAACGACAGGTCCGGTAGTGTCGAAAAAGTCAAAAATGGGGATTTTCCCAAACCTTGCTAAAAGGGGCCAGGGGGGCGGACTGAGTCAGAAAGGAGCAAAATCAAGCACAGTTGGGGCATTTTGGGAAAATTGTGAAGGATTTTCCAAACCGGGCAAAATTTGAAAAAAACGACAAGGCCGGTAGTGTCGAAAAAGTCAAAAATGGGGATTTTCCCAAATCCTTGCTAAAAGGGGCCAGGGGGGCGGGCTGAGTGAAAAAGGATCAAAATCAAGCACAGTTGGGGCGTTGTGTGAAAATTGTGAAGGATTTTCCAAAGTGGGCAAAAATTGAAAAAAACGACAGGGCCGGTAGTGTCGAAAAAAGTCAAAAATGGGGATTTTCACAAACTTTGCTTAAAGAGGCCAGAGGGGGGGGCTGAGTCAGAAAAAAGCAAAATCAAGCACAGTTGGGGCGTTGTGTGAAAATTGTGAAGGATTTTCCAAAGTGGGCAAAAATTTAAAAAAACGACAGGGCCGGTAGTGTCGAAAAAGTCAAAAATGGGGATTTTCCCAAACCTTGCTAAAAGGGGCCAGGGGGGCGGGACTGAGTCAGAAAGGAGCAAAATCAAGAACAGTTTTGGGAAAATTGTGAAGGATTTTCCAAACCGGGCAAAATTTGAAAAAAAACGACAGTGCCGGTAGTGTCGAAAAAGTCAAAAATGGGGATTTTCCCAAATCTTTGCTAAAAGGGGCCAGGGGGCGGGCTGATTGAAAAACGAGCAAAATAAAGCACAGTTGGGGCGTTTTGTGAAAATTGTGAAGGATTTTCCAAACCGGGCAAAATTTGAAAAAAAAGACAGGGCCGGTAGTGTCGAAAAAGTCAAAAATGGGGATTTTCCCAAACCTTGCTAAAAGGGGCCAGGGGGCGGACTGAGTGAGAAAGGAGCAAAATCAAGCACAGTTGGGGCGTTGTGTGAAAATTGTGAAGGATTTTCCAACGTCGGCAAAAATTGAAAAAAACGACAGGGCCGGTAGTGTCGAAAAAGTCAAAAATGGGGATTTTCAAAAACTTTGCTTAAAGAGGCCAGAGGGGGGGGCTGAGTGAAAAACGAGCAAAATCAAGCACAGTTGGGGCGTTTTGTGAAAATTGTGAAGGATTTTCCAAAGTGGGCAAAAATTGAAAAAAACGACAGGGCCGGTAGTGTCGAAAAAGTCAAAAATTCGGATTTTCCCAAATCTTTGCTAAAAGGGGCCAGGGGGCGGGCTGATTGAAAAACGAGCAAAATCAAGCACAGTTGGGGCGTTTTGTGAAAATTGTGAAGGATTTTCCAAACCGGCCAAAAATTGAATAAAACTACAGGGCCGGTAGTGTCGAAAAAGTCAAAAATGGGGATTTTCCCAAATCCTTGCTAAAAGGGGCCAGGGGGGCGGACTGAGTCAGAAAGGAGCAAAATCAAGCACAGTTGGGGCGTTTTGGGAAAATTGTGAAGGATTTTCCAACGTGGGCAAAAATTGAAAAAAACGACAGGGCCGGTAGTGTTGAAAAAGTCAAAAATGCGGATTTTCCAAAACCTTGCTAAAAGGGGCCAGGGGGGCCGACTGAGTCAGAAAGGAGCAAAATCAAGCACAGTTGGGGCGTTTTGAGAAAATTGTGAAGGATTTTCCAAACCGGGCAAAATTTGAAAAAAACGACAGGTCCGGTAGTGTCGAAAAAGTCAAAAATGGGGATTTTCCCAAACCTTGCTAAAAGGGGCCAGGGGGGCGGACTGAGTCAGAAAGGAGCAAAATCAAGCACAGTTGGGGCATTTTGGGAAAATTGTGAAGGATTTTCCAAACCGGGCAAAATTTGAAAAAAAACGACAAGGCCGGTAGTGTCGAAAAAGTCAAAAATGGGGATTTTCCAAAATCCTTGCTAAAAGGGGCCAGGGGGGCGGGCTGAGTGAAAAAGGATCAAAATCAAGCACAGTTGGGGCGTTGTGTGAAAATTGTGAAGGATTTTCCAAAGTGGGCAAAAATTGAAAAAAACGACAGGGCCGGTAGTGTCGAAAAAGTCAAAAATGGGGATTTTCACAAACTTTGCTTAAAGAGGCCAGAGGGGGGGGCTGAGTCAGAAAAAAGCAAAATCAAGCACAGTTGGGGCGTTGTGTGAAAATTGTGAAGGATTTTCCAAAGTGGGCAAAAATTTAAAAAAACGACAGGGCCGGTAGTGTCGAAAAAGTCAAAAATGGGGATTTTCCCAAACCTTGCTAAAAGGGGCCAGGGGGGCGGACTGAGTCAGAAAGGAGCAAAATCAAGCACAGTTGGGGCGTTTTGGGAAAATTGTGAAGGATTTTCCAACGTGGGCAAAAATTGAAAAAAACGACAGGGCCGGTAGTGTTGAAAAAGTCAAAAATGCGGATTTTCCAAAACCTTGCTAAAAGGGGCCAGGGAGGCCAACTGAGTCAGAAAGGAGCAAAATCAAGCACAGTTGGGGCGTTTTGAGAAAATTGTGAAGGATTTTCCAAACCGGGCAAAATTTGAAAAAAAAGACAGGTCCGGTAGTGTCGAAAAAGTCAAAAATGGGGATTTTCCCAAACCTTGCTAAAAGGGGCCAGGGGGGCGGACTGAGTCAGAAAGGAGCAAAATCAAGCACAGTTGGGGCGTTTTGTGAAAATTGTGAAGGATTTTCCAAACCGGGCAAAATTTGAAAAGAAAGACAGGGCCGGTAGTGTCGAAAAAGTCAAAAATGGGGATTTTCAACAACTTTGCTTAAAGAGGCCAGAGGGGGGGGGGGGGCTGAGTGAAAAAGGAGCAAAATAAAGCACAGTTGGGGCGTTTTGGGAAAATTTTGAAGGATTTTCCAAAGTGGGCAAAATTTTTAAAAAACGACAGGGCCGGTAGTGTCGAAAAAGTCAAAAATGGGGATTTTCCCAAACCTTGCTAAAAGGGGCCAGGGGGGCGGACTGAGTCAGAAAGGAGCAAAATCAAGCACAGTTGGGGCGTTTTGGGAAAATTGTGAAGGATTTTCCAACGTGTGCAAAAATTGAAAAAAACGACAGGTCTGGTAGTGTCGAAAAAGTCAAAAATGGGGATTTTCCCAAACCTTGCTAAAAGGGACCAGGGGGACGGGATGAGTGAGAAAGGAGCAAAATCAAGCACAGTTGGGGCGTTGTGTGAAAATTGTGAAGGATTTTCCAAAGTGGGCAAAAATTGAAAAAAACGACAGGGCCGGTAGTGTCGAAAAAGTCAAAAATGGGGATTTTCAACAACTTTGCTTAAAGAGGCCAGAGGGGGGGGGGGGGGCTGAGTGAAAAAGGAGAAAAATCAATCACAGTTGGGGCGTTTTGGGAAAATTGTGAAGGATTTTCCATAGTGGGCAAAATTTGAAAAAAAAGACAGGGCCGGGTAGTATCGAAAAAGTAAAAAATGGGGATTTTCCCAAACCTTGCTAAAAGGGGACAGGGGGCGGACTGAGTCAGAAAGGAGCAAAATCAAGCACAGTTGGGGCGTTTTGGGAAAATTGTGAAGGATTTTCCAACGTGTGCAAAAATTGAAAAAAACGACAGGTCCGGTAGTGTCGAAAAAGTCAAAAATGGGGATTTTCCCAAACCTTGCTAAAAGGGACCAGGGGGGCGGGATGAGTGAGAAAGGAGCAAAATCAAGCACAGTTGGGGCGTTGTGTGAAAATTGTGAAGGATTTTCCAACGTGGGCAAAAATTGAAAAAAACGACAGGGCCAGTAGTGTCGAAAAAGTCAAAAATGGGGATTTTCAACAACTTTGCTTAAAGAGGCCAGAGGGGGGGGGGGGGGGGCTGAGTGAGAAAGGAGCAAAATCAAGCACAGTTGGGGCGTTTTAGGAAAATTGTGAAGGATTTTCCAAAGTGGGCAAAAATTGAAAAAAAACGACAGGGCCGGTAGTGTCGAAAAAGTCAAATATGCGGATTTTCCCAAACCTTGCTAAAAGGGGCCAGGGGGGCACACTGAGTCAGAAATGAGCAAAATCAAGCACAGTTGGGGCGTTTTGGGAAAATTGTGAAGGATTTTCCAAACCGGGCAAAATTTAAAAAAAAAAGACAGGGCCGGTAGTGTCGAAAAAGTAAAAAATGGGGATTTTCCCAAACCTTGCTAAAAGGGGCCAGGGGGGCGGACTGAGTCAGAAAGGAGCAAAATCAAGCACAGTTGGGGCGTTTTGGGAAAATTGTGAAGGATTTTCCAAAGTGGGCACAAATTGAAAAAAACGACAGGGCCGGTAGTGTCGAAAAAGTCAAAAATGGGGATTTTCACAAACTTTGCTTAAAGAGGCCAGAGGGGGGGGGGGGGGGGGGGGCTGAGTGAAAAAGGAGCAAAATCAAGCACAGTTGGGGCGTTTTAGGAAAATTGTGAAGGATTTTCCAAAGTGGGCAAAAATTGAAAAAAAACGACAGGGGCCGGTAGTGTCGAAAAAGTCAAATATGCGGATTTTCCCAAACCTTGCTAAAAGGGGCCAGGGGGGCACACTGAGTCAGAAATGAGCAAAATCAAGCACAGTTGGGGCGTTTTGGGAAAATTGTGAAGGATTTTCCAAACCGGGCAAAATTTGAAAAAAAAGACAGGGCCGGGTAGTGTCGAAAAAGTCAAAAATGGGGATTTTCCCAAACCTTGCTAAAAGGGGCCAGGGGGGCGGACTGAGTCAGAAAGGAGCAAAATCAAGCACAGTTGGGGCGTTTTGGGAAAATTGTGAAGGATTTTCCAAAGTGGCCAAAATTTTTAAAAAACGACAGGGCCGGGTAGTGTCGAAAAAGTCAAAAATGGGGATATTCCCAAACCTTGCTAAAAGGGGCCAGGGGGGCGGACTGAGTCAGAAAGGAGCAAAATCAAGCACAGTTGGGGCGTTTTGGGAAAATTGTGAAGGATTTTCCAACGTGTGCAAAAATTGAAAAAAACGACAGGGCCGGTAGTGTCGAAAAAGTCAAAAATGGGGATTTTCACAAACTTTGCTTAAAGAGGCCAGAGGGGGGGGGGGGGGGGGCTGAGTGAAAAAGGAGCAAAATCAAGCAGAGTTGGGGCGTTTTGGGAAAATTGTGAAGGATTTTCCAAACCGTGCAAAATTTTAAAAAAAAGACAGGGCCGGTAGTGTCGAAAAAGTAAAAAATGGGGATTTTCCCAAACCTTGCTAAAAGGGGCCAGGGGGGCGGACTGAGACAGAAAGGAGCAAAATCAAGCACAGTTGGGGCGTTTTGGGAAAATTGTGAAGGATTTTCCAACGTGTGCAAAAATTGAAAAAAACGACAGGGCCGGTAGTGTTGAAAAAGTCAAAAATGCGGATTTTCCCAAACCTTGCTAAAAGGGGCCAGGGGGGCGGACTGAGTCAGAAATGAGCAAAATCAAGCACAGTTGGGGCGTTTTGTGAAAATTGTGAAGGATTTTCCAAACCGGGCAAAATTTGAAAATAAAGACAGGGCCGGTAGTGTCGAAAAAATCAAAAATGGGGATTTTCCCAAACCTTGCTAAAAGGGGCCAGGGGGGCGGACTGAGTCAGAAAGGAGCAAAATCAAGCACAATTGGGGCGTTTTGGGAAAATTGTGAAGGATTTTCCAACGTGGGCAAAACTTGAAAAAAACGACAGGTCCGGTAGTGTCGAAAAAGTCAAAAATGGGGATTTTCCCAAACCTTGCTAAAAGGGGCCAGGGGGGCGGACTGAGTCAGAAAGGAGCAAAATCAAGCCACAGTTGGGGCGTTTTGGGAAAATTGTGAAGGATTTTCCAAACCGGGCAAAATTTGAAAAAAAAGACAGGGCCGGTAGTGTCGAAAAAGTCACAAATGGGGATTTTCCCAAACCTTACTAAAAGGTGCCAGGGGGCGGACTGAGTCAGAAAGGAGCAAAATCAAGCACAGTTGGGGCGTTTTGGGAAAATTGTGAAGGATTTTTCCAAAGTGGGCAAAAATTGAAAAAAAACGACAGGGCCGGTAGTGTCGAAAAAGTCAAAAATGGGGATTTTCCCAAATCCTTGCTAAAAGGGGCCAGGGGGGCGGGCTGAGTGAGAAAGGAGCAAAATCAAGCACAGTTGGGGCGTTGTTTGAAAATTGTGAAGGATTATCCAAAGTGGGCAAAAATTTGAAAAAAACGACAGGGCCGGTAGTGTCGAAAAAGTCAAAAATGCGGATTTTCCCAAACCTTGCTAAAAGGGGCCAGGGGGGCGGACTGAGTCAGAAAGGAGCAAAATCAAGCACAGTTGGGGCGTTTTGGGAAAATTGTGAAGGATTTTCCAAAGTGGGCACAAATTGAAAAAAACGACAGGGCCGGTAGTGTCGAAAAAGTCAAAAATGGGGATTTTCACAAACCTTGCTAAAAGGTGCCAGGGGGTGGACTGAGTCAGAAAGGAGCAAAATCAAGCACAGTTGGGGCGTTTTGAGAAAATTGTGAAGGATTTTCCAACGTGTGCAAAAATTGAAAAAAACGACAGGGCCGGTAGTGTCAAAAAATTAAAAAATGGGGATTTTCCCAAACCTTGCTAAAAGGGGCCAGGGGGGCGGACTGAGTCAGAAAGGAGCAAAATCAAGCACAGTTGGGGCGTTTTGGGAAAATTGTGAAGGATTTTCCAAAGTGGGCAAAAATTTAAAAAAACGACAGGGCCGGGTAGTGTCGAAAAAGTCAAAAATGGGGATTTTCCCAAACCTTGCTAAAAGTGGCCAGGGGGCGGGCTGAGTGAAAAACGAGCAAAATCAAGCACAGTTGGGGCGTTTTGTGAAAATTGTGAAGGAAAAAATTTGAAAAAAAAGACAGGGCCGGTAGTGTCGAAAAAGTCAAAAATGGGGATTTTCCCAAACCTTGCTAAAAGGGGCCAGGGGGGCGGACTGAGTCAGAAAGGAGCAAAATCAAGCACAGTTGGGGCGTTTTGGGAAAATTGTGAAGGATTTTCCAAACCGGGCAAAAATTGAAAAAAACGACAGGGCCGGTAGTGTCGAAAAAGTCAAAAATGCGGATTTTCCCAAACCTTGCTAAAAGGGGCCAGGGGGGCGGACTGAGTCAGAAAGGAGCAAAATCAAGCACAGTTGGGCCGTTTTGGGAAAATTGTGAAGGATTTTCCAAACCGGGCAAAATTTTAAAAAAAAAGACAGGGCCGGTAGTGTCGAAAAAGTCAAAAATGGGGATTTTCCCAAACCTTGCTAAAAGGGGCCAGGGGGGCGGACTGAGTCAGAAAGGAGCAAAATCAAGCACAGTTGGGGCGTTTTGGGAAAATTGTGAAGGATTTTCCAAAGTGGGCACAAATTGAAAAAAACGACAGGGCCGGTAGTGTCGAAAAAGTCAAAAATGGGGATTTTCACAAACCTTGCTAAAAGGTGCCAGGGGGTGGACTGAGTCAGAAAGGAGCAAAATCAAGCACAGTTGGGGCGTTTTGAGAAAATTGTGAAGGATTTTCCAACGTGTGCAAAAATTGAAAAAAACGACAGGGCCGGTAGTGTCGAAAAAGTCAAAAATGGGGATTTTCCCAAATCCTTCCTAAAAGGGTCCAGGGGGGCGGGATGAGTGAGAAAGGAGCAAAATCAAGCACAGTTGGGGCGTTGTGTGAAAATTGTGAAGGATTTTCCAAACCGGGCAAAATTTGAAAAAAAAGACAGGGCCGGTAGTGTCGAAAAAGTAAAAAATGGGGATTTTCCCAAACCTTGCTAAAAGGGGCCAGGGGGGCGGACTGAGTCAGAAATGAGCAAAATCAAGCACAGTTGGGGCGTTTTGTGAAAATTGTGAAGGATTTTCCAAACCGGGCAAAATTTGAAAAAAAAGACAGGGCCGGTAGTGTCGAAAAAGTAAAAAATGGGGATTTTCACAAACCTTGCTAAAAGGGGCCAGGGGGGCGGACTGAGTCAGAAAGGAGCAAAATCAAGCACAGTTGGGGCGTTTTGGGAAAATTGTAAAGGATTTTCCAAAGTTGGCAAAAATTTTAAAAAAACGACAGGGCCGGTAGTGTCGAAAAAGTCAAAAATGGGGATTTTCACAAACTTTGCTTAAAGAGGCCAGAGGGGGGGGGGGGCTGAGTGAAAAAGGAGCAAAATCAAGCTTAGTTGGGGCGTTTTGAGAAAATTGCGAAGGATTTTCCAACGTGTGCAAAAATTGAAAAAAACGACAGGGCCGGTAGTGTCGAAAAAGTCAAAAATGGGGATTTTCACAAACCTTGCTAAAAGGTGCCAGGGGGTGGACTGAGTCAGAAAGGAGCAAAATCAAGCACAGTTGGGGCGTTTTGAGAAAATTGTGAAGGATTTTCCAACGTGTGCAAAAATTGAAAAAAAACGACAGGGCCGGGTAGTGTCGAAAAAGTCAAAAATGGGGATTTTCACAAACTTTGCTTAAAGAGGCCAGAGGGGGGGGGGGGGGCTGAGTGAAAAAGGAGCAAAATCAAGCACAGTTGGGGCGTTTTGTGAAAATTGTGAAGGATTTTCCAAACCGGGCAAAATTTGAAAAGAAACACAGGGCCGGTAGTGTCGAAAAAGTCAAAAATGGGGATTTTCAAAAACTTTGCTTAAAGAGGCCAGAGGGGGGGGGGGGCTGAGTGAAAAAGGAGCAAAATAAAGCACAGTTGGGGCGTTTTGGGAAAATTTTGAAGGATTTTCCAAAGTGGGCAAAATTTTTAAAAAACGACAGGGCCGGTAGTGTCGAAAAAGTCAAAAATGGGGATTTTCCCAAACCTTGCTAAAAGGGGCCAGGGGGGCGGACTGAGTCAGAAAGGAGCAAAATCAAGCACAGTTGGGGCGTTTTGGGAAAATTGTGAAGGATTTTCCAACGTGTGCAAAAATTGAAAAAAACAACAGGTCTGGTAGTGTCGAAAAAGTCAAAAATGGGGATTTTCCCAAACCTTGCTAAAAGGGACCAGGGGGACGGGATGAGTGAGAAAGGAGCAAAATCAAGCACAGTTGGGGCGTTGTGTGAAAATTGTGAAGGATTTTCCAAAGTGGGCAAAAATTGAAAAAAACGACAGGGCCGGTAGTGTCGAAAAAGTCAAAAATGGGGATTTTCAACAACTTTGCTTAAAGAGGCCAGAGGGGGGGGGGGGGGCTGAGTGAAAAAGGAGAAAAATCAATCACAGTTGGGGCGTTTTGGGAAAATTGTGAAGGATTTTCCATAGTGGGCAAAATTTGAAAAAAAAGACAGGGCCGGTAGTATCGAAAAAGTAAAAAATGGGGATTTTCCCAAACCTTGCTAAAAGGGGCCAGGGGGGCGGACTGAGTCAGAAAGGAGCAAAATCAAGCTTAGTTGGGGCGTTTTGGGAAAATTGTGAAGGATTTTCCAACGTGTGCAAAAAATTTAAAAAAACGACAGGTCCGGTAGTGTCGAAAAAGTCAAAAATGGGGATTTTCCCAAACCTTGCTAAAAGGGACCAGGGGGCGGGATGAGTGAGAAAGGAGCAAAATCAAGCACAGTTGGGGCGTTGTGTGAAAATTTTGAAGGATTTTCCAAAGTGGGCAAAAATTGAAAAAAACGACAGGGCCGGTAGTGTCGAAAAAGTCAAAAATGGGGATTTTCAACAACTTTGCTTAAAGAGGCCAGAGGGGGGGGGGCTGAGTGAAAAAGGAGCAAAATCAAGCACAGTTGGGGCGTTTTAGGAAAATTGTGAAGGATTTTCCAAAGTGGGCAAAAATTGAAAAAAACGACAGGGCCGGTAGTGTCGAAAAAGTCAAATATGCGGATTTTCCCAAACCTTGCTAAAAGGGGCCAGGGGGGCACACTGAGTCAGAAATGAGCAAAATCAAGCACAGTTGGGGCGTTTTGGGAAAATTGTGAAGGATTTTCCAAACCGGGCAAAATTTGAAAAAAAGACAGGGCCGGTAGTGTCGAAAAAGTCAAAAATGGGGATTTTCCCAAACCTTGCTAAAAGGGGCCAGGGGGGCGGACTGAGTCAGAAAGGAGCAAAATCAAGCACAGTTGGGGCGTTTTGGGAAAATTGTGAAGGATTTTCCAAAGTGGCCAAAATTTTTAACAAACGACAGGGCCGGTAGTGTCGAAAAAGTCAAAAATGGGGATATTCCCAAATCCTTGCTAAAGGGGCCAGGGGGGCGGACTGAGTCAGAAAGGAGCAAAATCAAGCACAGTTGGGGCGTTTTGGGAAAATTGTGAAGGATTTTCCAACGTGGGCAAAAATTGAAAAAAACGACAGGGCCGGTAGTGTCGAAAAAGTCAAAAATGGGGATTTTCAACAACTTTGCTTAAGAGGCCAGAGGGGGGGGGGGGCTGAGTGAAAAAGGAGAAAAATCAATCACAGTTGGGGCGTTTTGGGAAAATTTTGAAGGATTTTCCAAAGTGGGCAAAATTTTTAAAAAACGACAGGGCCGGTAGTGTCGAAAAAGTCAAAAATGGGGATTTTCCCAACCTTGCTAAAAGGGGCCAGGGGGCGGACTGAGTCAGAAAGGAGCAAAATCAAGCACAGTTGGGGCGTTTTGGGAAAATTGTGAAGGATTTTCCAACGTGTGCAAAAATTGAAAAAAACAACAGGTCTGGTAGTGTCGAAAAAGTCAAAAATGGGGATTTTCCCAAACCTTGCTAAAAGGGACCAGGGGGACGGGATGAGTGAGAAAGGAGCAAAATCAAGCACAGTTGGGGCGTTGTGTGAAAATTGTGAAGGATTTCCAAAGTGGGCAAAAATTGAAAAAAACGACAGGGCCGGTAGTGTCGAAAAAGTCAAAAATGGGGATTTTCAACAACTTTGCTTAAAGAGGCCAGAGGGGGGGGGGGGCTGAGTGAAAAAGGAGAAAAATCAATCACAGTTGGGGCGTTTTGGGAAAATTGTGAAGGATTTTCCATAGTGGGCAAAATTTGAAAAAAAAAGACAGGGCCGGTAGTATCGAAAAAGTAAAAAATGGGGATTTTCCCAAACCTTGCTAAAAGGGGCCAGGGGGGCGGACTGAGTCAGAAAGGAGCAAAATCAAGCACAGTTGGGCGTTTGCGTTTTGGGAAAATTGTGAAGGATTTTCCAACGTGTGCAAAAAATTTAAAAAAACGACAGGTCCGGTAGTGTCGAAAAAGTCAAAAATGGGGATTTTCCCAAACCTTGCTAAAAGGGACCAGGGGGGCGGGATGAGTGAGAAAGGAGCAAAATCAAGCACAGTTGGGGCGTTGTGTGAAAATTTTGAAGGATTTTCCAAAGTGGGCAAAAATTGAAAAAAACGACAGGGCCGGTAGTGTCGAAAAAGTCAAAAATGGGGATTTTCAACAACTTTGCTTAAAGAGGCCAGAGGGGGGGGGGGGCTGAGTGAAAAAGGAGCAAAATCAAGCACAGTTGGGGCGTTTTAGGAATATTGTGAAGGATTTTCCAAAGTGGGCAAAAATTGAAAAAAAACGACAGGGGCGGGTAGTGTCGAAAAGTCAAATATGCGGATTTTCCCAAACCTTGCTAAAAGGGGCCAGGGGGCACACTGAGTCAGAAATGAGCAAAATCAAGCACAGTTGGGGCGTTTTGGGAAAATTGTGAAGGATTTTCCAAACCGGGCAAAATTTGAAAAAAAAGACAGGGCCGGTAGTGTCGAAAAAGTCAAAAATGGGGATTTTCCCAAACCTTGCTAAAAGGGGCCAGGGGGGCGGACTGAGTCAGAAAGGAGCAAAATCAAGCACAGTTGGGGCGTTTTGGGAAAATTGTGAAGGATTTTCCAAAGTGGCCAAAATTTTAACAAACGACAGGGCCGGTAGTGTCGAAAAAGTCAAAAATGGGGATATTCCCAAATCCTTGCTAAAAGGGGCCAGGGGGGCGGACTGAGTCAGAAAGGAGCAAAATCAAGCACAGTTGGGGCGTTTTGGGAAAATTGTGAAGGATTTTCCAACGTGGGCAAAAATTGAAAAAAACGACAGGGCCGGTAGTGTCGAAAAAGTCAAAAATGGGGATTTTCAACAACTTTGCTTAAAGAGGCCAGAGGGGGGGGGGGGCTGAGTGAAAAAGGAGAAAAATCAATCACAGTTGGGGCGTTTTGGGAAAATTGTGAAGGATTTTCCATAGTGGGCAAAATTTGAAAAAAAAAGACAGGGCCGGTACTATCGAAAAAGTAAAAAATGGGGATTTTCCCAAACCTTGCTAAAAGGGGCCAGGGGGGCGGACTGAGTCAGAAAGGAGCAAAATCAAGCACAGTTGGGGCGTTTTGGGAAAATTGTGAAGGATTTTCCAACGTGTGCAAAAATTGAAAAAAACGACAGGTCCGGTAGTGTCGAAAAAGTCAAAAATGGGGATTTTCCCAAACCTTGCTAAAAGGGACCAGGGGGCGGGATGAGTGAGAAAGGAGCAAAATCAAGCACAGTTGGGGCGTTGTGTGAAAATTGTGAAGGATTTTCCAAAGTGGGCAAAAATTGAAAAAAACGACAGGGCCGGTAGTGTCGAAAAAGTCAAAAATGGGGATTTTCAACAACTTTGCTTAAAGAGGCCAGAGGGGGGGGGGGGGGGCTGAGTGAAAAAGGAGCAAAATCAAGCACAGTTGGGGCGTTTTAGGAAAATTGTGAAGGATTTTCCAAAGTGGGCAAAAATTGAAAAAAAACAACAGGGCTCGGTAGTGTCGAAAAAGTCAAATATGCGGATTTTCCCAAACCTTGCTAAAAGGGGCCAGGGGGGAACACTTGAGTCAGAAATGAGCAAAATCAAGCACAGTTGGGGCGTTTGGGAAAATTGTGAAGGATTTTCCAAACCGGGCAAAATTTGAAAAAAAAAGACAGGGCCGGTAGTGTCGAAAAAGTCAAAAATGGGGATTTTCCCAAACCTTGCTAAAAGGGGCCAGGGGGGCGGACTGAGTCAGAAAGGAGCAAAATCAAGCACAGTTGGGGCGTTTTGGGAAAATTGTGAAGGATTTTCCAAAGTGGCCAAAATTTTTAAAAAACGACAGGGCCGGTAGTGTCGAAAAAGTCAAAAATGGGGATATTCCCAAACCTTGCTAAAAGGGGCCAGGGGGGCGGACTGAGTCAGAAAGGAGCAAAATCAAGCACAGTTGGGGCGTTTTGGGAAAATTGTGAAGGATTTTCCAACGTGTGCAAAAATTGAAAAAAACGACAGGGCCGGTAGTGTCGAAAAAGTCAAAATGGGGATTTTCCACAAACTTTGCTTAAAGAGGCCAGAGGGGGGGGGGGCTGAGTGAAAAGGAGCAAAATCAAGCAGAGTTGGGGCGTTTTGGGAAAATTGTGAAGGATTTTCCAAACGTGCAAAATTTGAAAAAAAAGACAGGGCCGGTAGTGTCGAAAAAGTCAAAAATGGGGATTTTCCCAAACCTTGCTAAAAGGGGCCAGGGGTGCGGACTTAGTCAGAAAGGAGCAAAATCAAGCACAGTTGGGGCGTTTTGGGAAAATTGTGAAGGATTTTCCAAAGTGGGCAAAAATTGAAAAAACGAAACAGCCGGTAGTGTCGAAAAAGTCAAAAATGCGGATTTTCCCAAACCTTGCTAAAAGGGGCCAGGGGGGCGGACTGAGTCAGAAAGTAGCAAAATCAAGCACAGTTGTGGCGTTTTGGGAAAATTGTGAAGGATTTTCCAAAGTGGGCAAAAATTGAAAAAAACGACAGGGCCGGTAGTGTCGAAAAAGTCAAAAATGCGGATTTTCCCAAACCTTGCTAAAAGGGGCCAGGGGGGCGGACTTAGTCAGAAATGAGCAAAATCAAACACAGTTGGGTCGTTTTGTGAAAATTGTGAAGGATTTTCCAAACCGGGCAAAATTTGAAAAAAAACGACAGTGTCGAAAAAGTCAAAATGGGGATTTTCCCACACCTTGCTAAAAGGGGCCAGGGGGGCGGACTGAGTCAGAAAGGAGCAAAATCAAGCACAGTTGGGGCGTTTTGGGAAAATTGTGAAGGATTTTCCAACGTGTGCAAAAATTGAAAAAAACGACAGGTCCGGTAGTGTCGAAAAAGTCAAAAATGGGGATTTTCCCAAACCTTGCTAAAAGGGACCAGGGGGGCGGGATGAGTGAGAAAGGAGCAAAATCAAGCACAGTTGGGGCGTTGTGTGAAAATTGTGAAGGATTTTCCAAAGTGGGCAAAAATTGAAAAAAACGACAGGGCCGGTAGTGTCGAAAAAGTCAAAAATGGGGATTTTCAACAACTTTGCTTAAAGAGGCCAGAGGGGGGGGGGGGGGGCTGAGTGAAAAAGGAGCAAAATCAAGCACAGTTGGGGCGTTTTAGGAAAATTGTGAAGGATTTTCCAAAGTGGGCAAAAATTGAAAAAAAACGACAGGGCCGGTAGTGTCGAAAAAGTCAAATATGCGGATTTTCCCAAACCTTGCTAAAAGGGGCCAGGGGGGCACACTGAGTCAGAAATGAGCAAAATCAAGCACAGTTGGGGCGTTTTGGGAAAATTGTGAAGGATTTTCCAAACCGGGCAAAATTTGAAAAAAAAGACAGGGCCGGTAGTGTCGAAAAAGTCAAAAATGGGGATTTTCCCAAACCTTGCTAAAAGGGGCCAGGGGGGCGGACTGAGTCAGAAAGGAGCAAAATCAAGCACAGTTGGGGCGTTTTGGGAAAATTGTGAAGGATTTTCCAAAGTGGCCAAAATTTTTAAAAAACGACAGGGCCGGTAGTGTCGAAAAAGTCAAAAATGGGGATATTCCCAAACCTTGCTAAAAGGGGCCAGGGGGGCGGACTGAGTCAGAAAGGAGCTAAATCAAGCACAGTTGGGGCGTTTTGGGAAAATTGTGAAGGATTTTCCAACGTGTGCAAAAATTGAAAAAAACGACAGGGCCGGTAGTGTCGAAAAAGTCAAAAATGGGGATTTTCACAAACTTTGCTTAAAGAGGCCAGAGGGGGGGGGGGCTGAGTGAAAAAGGAGCAAAATCAAGCAGAGTTGGGGCGTTTTGGGAAAATTGTGAAGGATTTTCCAAACCGTGCAAAATTTGAAAAAAAAGACAGGGCCGGTAGTGTCGAAAAAGTAAAAAATGGGGATTTTCCCAAACCTTGCTAAAAGGGGCCAGGGGTGCGGACTTAGTCAGAAAGGAGCAAAATCAAGCACAGTTGGGGCGTTTTGGGAAAATTGTGAAGGATTTTCCAAAGTGGGCAAAAATTGAAAAAACGAAACGGCCGGTAGTGTCGAAAAAGTCAAAAATGCGGATTTTCCCAAACCTTGCTAAAAGGGGCCAGGGGGGCGGACTGAGTCAGAAAGTAGCAAAATCAAGCACAGTTGTGGCGTTTTGGGAAAATTGTGAAGGATTTTCCAAAGTGGGCAAAAATTGAAAAAAACGACAGGGCCGGTAGTGTCGAAAAAGTCAAAAATGCGGATTTTCCCAAACCTTGCTAAAAGGGGCCAGGGGGGCGGACTTAGTCAGAAATGAGCAAAATCAAACACAGTTGGGTCGTTTTGTGAAAATTGTGAAGGATTTTCCAAACCGGGCAAAATTTGAAAAAAAACGACAGTGTCGAAAAAGTCAAAATGGGGATTTTCCCACACCTTGCTAAAAGGGGCCAGGGGGGCGGACTGAGTCAGAAAGGAGCAAAATCAAGCACAGTTGGGGCGTTTTGGGAAAATTGTGAAGGATTTTCCAAACCGGGCAAAATTTGAAAAGAACGACAGGGCCGGTAGTGTCGAAAAAGTCAAAAATGGGGATTTTCCCAAATCTTTGCTAAAAGGGGCCAGGGGGGCGGGCTGAGTGAGAAACGAGCAAAATCAAGCACAGTTGGGGCGTTGTGTGAATATTGTGAAGGATTTTCCAAAGTGGGCAAAATTTGAAAAAAACGACAGGGCCGGTAGTGTCGAAAAAGTCAAAAATGCGGATTTTCCCAAACCTTGCTAAAAGGGGCCAGGGGGGCGGACTGAGTCAGAAAGGAGCAAAATCAAGCAGAGTTGGGGCGTTTTGGGAAAATTGTGAAGGATTTTCCAAACCGGGCAAAATTTGAAAAAAACGACAAGGCCGGTAGTGTCGAAAAAGTCAAAAATGGGGATTTTCCCAATTCCTTGCTAAAAGGGGCCAGGGGGGCGGACTGAGTCAGAAAGGAGCAAAATCAAGCACAGTTGGGGCGTTGTGTGAAAATTGTGAAGGATTTTCCAAAGTGGGCAAAAATTGAAACAGTTGACTCATTGTGTTCAGAGTAAAATAAGAGCAATGCACAAGCAAGCTACATATAGGGGATCTGTGAGAAGACGTTTTGTATCGAAAGTGTGGTTCACGTGGGGGGATGGACACATTAGCCCGGGAAAGAGCCAGGTTCCCATAACAAACACCTAATTGGTAACTTTGAAGTGTTACACGTTTAGTCTGGAAGGTGTGGTTCACGTAGGGGGAAAGCCACATAAGCACGGGAAAGAGAGGACACATGGTCAGTCTGAAAGGGGTTCACGTGGGGTGGAGTGTGTGTGTGTGTGTGCGTGCGTGTGCGTGTATGTGCGTGTGTGTGTGTGTGCGTGTAGGTGTGTGAGTGTGCGTGTAGGTGTGTTTGTGTGTGTGTGTGTGCGTGTATGTGTTTGTGTGTGTTAGTGTGTGTGCGCGTGTAGGTGTGTTTGTGTGTGTGTGTGTGTGTGTGTGTGCGTGAATGTGTTTGTGTGTGTCAGTGTAGGTGTGTTTGTGTGTGTGTGTGGTGGTGGATTTGTGGTTGTGTACTATCTGATGAATGAACATAATCTAAGGTCACCCATTCATTTCCTATGGCGGTCATTTTTGACCGGGATTACCACAGGTGTTACAAAGTTGACTAAACAACTCAAAATTCAATGAAAGTAGTGATCAGCAATTGTATATGTTCAAATGCCTAGTGTGGAGGATATCATAAGCCCTTGAGACAGTAAAATGTAAAACACAATATTTATGATTGATCGAAATGGAAATCGGTCAGATTTGACCCGAACACGACAGGAAGGTTAAAACGTCTTTTCTCACCAAGATCATCCAAGTGCACACTGAATCACTTATTCTGTCTGGAAATCCACAAAAAACCCAGATAATTTAGAATTCACCACATTGAACTGTTTCTGTTGATAAAACGGCTGTTTTAGCAGCTCTGTTAAGAGAATGGCTTACAAATAGGTTTTTATGGCTTAATACGTCTTTTCTCACCAAAATCATCCAAATGCACACCGAATCACTTATTCTGTCTGGAAATCCACAAAAAACCCAGATAATGCAGAATTCACCACATTGAACTGTTTCTGTTGATAAAACGGCTGTTTTAGCAGCGCTGTTAAGAGAATGTATTACAAACATATTTTTATTGCTTTAATCGTCTTTTCTCACCAAGATCATCCAAATGCACACTGAATCACTTATTCTGTCTGGAAATCCAGGAAAAAGCCAATAATGTAAACTGCACCGCATTGAACTGTTTCTGTTGATAAAACAGGGTTTCCAGCAGTTCTGCTAAGAGAATGGCTTACAATTTTTTATGGCTTAAAAACGTCTTTTCTCACCAAGATCATCCAAATGCACACTGAATCACTTATTCTGTTTGGAAATCCACAAAAAACCCAGATAATGCAGAATTCACCACATTGAACTGTTTCTGTTGATAAAACGGCTGTTTTAGCAGCTCTGTTAAGAGAATGGCTTACAAATAGGGTTTTATGGCTTAAAACGTATTTTTTTCACCAAGATCATCCAAATGCACACTGAATCACTTATTCTCTCTGGAAATCCACAAAAAACCCAGATAATGCAGAATTCACCACATTGAACTGTTTCTGTTGATAAAACGGCTGTCTTAGCAGCTCTGTTAAGAGAATGTATTACAAACATATTTTTATTGCTTTAATCGTCTTTTTTCACCAAGATCATCCAAATGCACACTGAATCACTTATTCTGTCTGGAAATCCACAAAAACCCAGATAATGCAGAATTCACCACATTGAACTGTTTCTGTTGATAAAACGGCTGTTTTAGCAGCTCTGTTAAGAGAATGGCTTACAAATAGGTTTTTATGGCTTAATACGTCTTTTCTCACCAAGATCATCCAAATGCACACTGAATCACTTATTCTGTCTGGAAATCCACAAAAAACTCAGATAATGCAGAATTCACCACATTGAACTGTTTCTGTTGATAAAACAGCGTTTTCAGCAGTTCTGTTAAGAGAATGACTTACAAATATGATTTTATGGCTTAAAACGTCTTTTCTCACCAAGATCACACAAAATCACTTATTCTGTCTGGAAATCCACAAAAAACCAAGATAATGCAGGATTCACGACATTGAACTGTTTCTGTTGATAAAACGGCTGTTTTAGCAGCTCTGTTAAGAGAATGGCTTACAAATAGGTTTTTTATGGCTTAAAACGTCTTTTCTCACCAAGATCATCCAAATGCACACTGAATCACTTATTCTGTCCGGAAATCCACAAAAAACTCAGATAATGCAGAATTCACCACATTGAACTGTTTCTGTTGATAAAACGGCTGTTTTAGCAGCTCTGTTAAGAGAATGGCTTACAAATAGGTTTTTATGGCTTAAAACGTCTTTTCTCACCAAGATCATCCAAATGCACACTGAATCACTTATTCTGTCTGGAAATCCACAAAAAAATCAGATAATGCAGAATTCACCATATTGAACTGTTTCTGTTGATAAAACAGCGTTTTCAGCAGTTCTGTTAAGAGAATGACTTACAAATATGATTTTATGGCTTAAACGTCTTTTCTCACCAAGATCACACAAAATCACTTATTCTGTCTGGAAATCCACAAAAAACCAGATAATGCAGGATTCACCACATTGAACTGTTTCTGTTGATAAAACGGCTGTTTTAGCAGCTCTGTTAAGAGAATGTATTACAAACATATTTTTATTGCTTTAATCGTCTTTTCTCACCAAGATCATCCAAATGCACACTGAATCACTTATTCTGTCTGGAAATCCACAAAAAACTCAGATAATGCAGAATTCACCACATTGAACTGTTTCTGTTGATAAAACAGCGTTTTCAGCAGTTCTGTTAAGAGAATGACTTACAAATATGATTTTATGGCTTAAAACGTCTTTTCTCACCAAGATCACACAAAATCACTTATTCTGTCTGGAAATCCACAAAAAACCCAGATAATGCAGAATTCACCACATTGAACTGTTTCTGTTGATAAAACGGCTGTTTTAGCAGCTCTGTTAAGAGAATGGCTTACAAATAGGTTTTTATGGCTTAAATCGTCTTTTCTCACCAAGATCATCCAAATGCACACTGAATCACTTATTCTGTCTGGAAATCCACAAAAAACTCAGATAATGCAGAATTCACCACATTGAACTGTTTCTGTTGATAAAACAGCGTTTTCAGCAGTTCTGTTAAGAGAATGACTTACAAATATGATTTTATGGCTTAAAACGTCTTTTCTCACCAAGATCACACAAAATCACTTATTCTGTCTGGAAATCCACAAAAAACCCAGATAATGCAGAATTCACCACATTGAACTGTTTCTGTTGATAAAACGGCTGTTTTTAGCAGCTCTGTTAAGAGAATGTATTACAAACATATTTTTATTGCTTTAATCGTCTTTTCTCACCAAGATCATCCAAATGCACACTGAATCACTTATTCTGTCTGGAAATCCACAAAAAACTCAGATAATGCAGAATTCACCACATTGAACTGTTTCTGTTGATAAAACAGCGTTTTTCAGCAGTTCTGTTAAGAGAATGACTTACAAATATGATTTTATGGCTTAAAACGTCTTTTCTCACCAAGATCACACAAAATCACTTATTCTGTCTGGAAATCCACAAAAAACCCAGATAATACAGAATTCACCACATTGAACTGTTTCTGTTGATAAAACGGCTGTTTTAGCAGCTCTGTTAAGAGAATGTATTACAAACATATTTTTATTGCTTTAATCGTCTTTTCTCACCAAGATCATCCAAATGCACACTGAATCACTTATTCTGTCTGGAAATCCACAAAAAACTCAGATAATGCAGAATTCACCACATTGAACTGTTTCTGTTGATAAAACAGCGTTTTCAGCAGTTCTGTTAAGAGAATGACTTACAAATATGATTTTATGGCTTAAAACGTCTTTTCTCACCAAGATCACACAAAATCACTTATTCTGTCTGGAAATCCACAAAAAACCAAGATAATGCAGGATTCACGACATTGAACTGTTTCTGTTGATAAAACGGCTGTTTTAGCAGCTCTGTTAAGAGAATGGCTTACAAATAGGTTTTTATGGCTTAAAAACGTCTTTTCTCACCAAGATCATCCAAATGCACACTGAATCACTTATTCTGTCCGGAAATCCACAAAAAACTCAGATAATGCAGAATTCACCACATTGAACTGTTTCTGTTGATAAAACGGCTGTTTTAGCAGCTCTGTTAAGAGAATGGCTTACAAATAGGTTTTTATGGCTTAAAACGTCTTTTCTCACCAAGATCATCCAAATGCACACTGAATCACTTATTCTGTCTGGAAATCCACAAAAAAAATCCGATAATGCAGAATTCACCATATTGAACTGTTTCTGTTGATAAAACAGCGTTTTCAGCAGTTCTGTTAGAGAATGACTTACAAATATGATTTTATGGCTTAAAACGTCTTTTCTCACCAAGATCAGACAAAATCACTTATTCTGTCTGGAAATCCACAAAAAACCCAGATAATGCAGGATTCACGACATTGAACTGTTTCTGTTGATAAAACGGCTGTTTTAGCAGCTCTGTTAAGAGAATATATTACAAACATATTTTTATTGCTTTAACCGTCTTTTCTCACCAAGTTCATCCAAATGCACACTGAATCACTTATTCTGTCTGGAAATCCACAAAAAAACCCAGATAATGCAGAATTCACCACATTGAACTGTTTCTGTTGATAAAACGGCTGTTTTAGCAGCTCTGTTAAGAGAATATATTACAAACATATTTTTATTGCTTTAACCGTCTTTTCTCACCAAGCTCATCCAAATGCACACTGAATCACTTATTCTGTCTGGAAATCCACAAAAAACTCAGATAATGCAGAATTCACCACATTGAACTGTTTTCTGTTGATAAAACGGCTGTTTTAGCAGCTCTGTTAAGAGAATATATTACAAACATATTTTTATTGCTTTAACCGTCTTTTCTCACCAAGCTCATCCAAATGCACACTGAATCACTTATTCTGTCTGGAAATCCACAAAAAACCCAGATAATGCAGAATTCACCACATTGAACTGTTTCTGTTGATAAAACGGCTGTTTTAGCAGCTCTGTTAAGAGAATATATTACAAACATATTTTTATTGCTTTAACCGTCTTTTCTCACCAAGCTCATCCAAATGCACACTGAATCACTTATTCTGTCTGGAAATCCACAAAAAAACCAGATAATGCAGAATTCACCACATTGAACTGTTTCTGTTGATAAAACAGCTGTTTTAGCAGCTCTGTTAAGAGAATGGCTTACAAATAGGTTTTTATGGCTTAAATTGTCTTTTCTCACCAAGATCAGACAAAATCACTTATTCTGTCTGGAAATCCACAAAAAACCCAGATAATGCAGGATTCACGGACATTGAACTGTTTTGATAAAACGGCTGTTTTAGCAGCTCTGTTAAGAGAATATATTACAAACATATTTTTATTGCTTTAACCGTCTTTTCTCACCAAGCTCATCCAAATGCACACTGAATCACTTATTCTGTCTGGAAATCCACAAAAAAACCCAGATAATGCAGAATTCACCACATTGAACTGTTTCTGTTGATAAAACGGCTGTTTTAGCAGCTCTGTTAAGAGAATATATTACAAACATATTTTTATTGCTTTAACCGTCTTTTCTCACCAAGCTCATCCAAATGCACACTGAATCACTTATTCTGTCTGGAAATCCACAAAAAAACCCAGATAATGCAGAATTCACCACATTGAACTGTTTCTGTTGATAAAACGGCTGTTTTAGCAGCTCTGTTAAGAGAATATATTACAAACATATTTTTATTGCTTTAACCGTCTTTTCTCACCAAGCTCATCCAAATGCACACTGAATCACTTATTCTGTCTGGAAATCCACAAAAAACTCAGATAATGCAGAATTCACCACATTGAACTGTTTCTGTTGATAAAACGGCTGTTTTAGCAGCTCTGTTAAGAGAATATATTACAAACATATTTTTATTGCTTTAACCGTCTTTTCTCACCAAGATCATCCAAATGCACACTGAATCACTTATTCTGTCTGGAAATCCACAAAAAAACCCCAGATAATGCAGAATTCACCACATTGAACTGTTTCTGTTGATAAAACGGCTGTTTTAGCAGCTCTGTTAAGAGAATGTATTACAAACATATTTTTATTGCTTTAATCGTCTTTTCTCACCAAGCTCATCCAAATGCACACTGAATCACTTATTCTGTCTGGAAATCCACAAAAAACCCAGATAATGCAGAATTCACCACATTGAACTGTTTCTGTTGATAAAACGGCTGTTTTAGCAGCTCTGTTAAGAGAATGTATTACAAACATATTTTTATTGCTTTAATCGTCTTTTCTCACCAAGATCACACAAAATCACTTATTCTGTCTGGAAATCCACAAAAAACCAAGATAATGCAGGATTCACGACATTGAACTGTTTCTGTTGATAAAACGGCTGTTTTAGCAGCTCTGTTAAGAGACTGGCTTACAAATAGGTTTTTATGGCTTAAAACGTCTTTTCTCACCAAGATCATCCAAATGCACACTGAATCACTTATTCTGTCCGGAAATCCCCAAAAAACTCAGATAATGCAGAATTCACCACATTGAACTGTTTCTGTTGATAAAACGGCTGTTTTAGCAGCTCTGTTAAGAGAATGGCTTACAAATAGGTTTTTATGGCTTAAAACGTCTTTTCTCACCAAGATCATCCAAATGCACACTGAATCACTTATTCTGTCTGGAAATCCACAAAAAACTCAGATAATGCAGAATTCACCACATTGAACTGTTTCTGTTGATAAAACGGCTGTTTTAGCAGCTCTGTTAATAGAATGGCTTACAAATAGGTTTTTATGGCTTAAAACGTCTTTTCTCACCAAGATCATCCAAATGCACACTGAATCACTTATTCTGTCTGGAAATCCACAAAAAAAATCAGATAATGCAGAATTCACCATATTGAACTGTTTCTGTTGATAAAACAGCGTTTTCAGCAGTTCTGTTAAGAGAATGACTTACAAATATGATTTTATGGCTTAAAACGTCTTTTCTCACCAAGATCACACAAAATCACTTATTCTGTCTGGAAATCCACAAAAAACCCAGATAATGCAGGATTCACGACATTGAACTGTTTCTGTTGATAAAACGGCTGTTTTAGCAGCTCTGTTAAGAGAATATATTACAAACATATTTTTATTGCTTTAACCGTCTTTTCTCACCAAGCTCATCCAAATGCACACTGAATCACTTATTCTGTCTGGAAATCCACAAAAAACTCAGATAATGCAGAATTCACCACATTGAACTTTTTCTGTTGATAAAACGGCTGTTTTAGCAGCTCTGTTAAGAGAATATATTACAAACATATTTTTATTGCTTTAACCGTCTTTTCTCACCAAGCTCATCCAAATGCACACTGAATCACTTATTCTGTCTGGAAATCCACAAAAAACTCAGATAATGCAGAATTCACCACATTGAACTTTTTCTGTTGATAAAACGGCTGTTTTAGCAGCTCTGTTAAGAGAATATATTACAAACATATTTTTATTGCTTTAACCGTCTTTTCTCACCAAGCTCATCCACAAATGCACACTGAATCACTTATTCTGTCTGGAAATCCACAAAAAAAACCCAGATAATGCAGAATTCACCACATTGAACTGTTTCTGTTGATAAAACGGCTGTTTTAGCAGCTCTGTTAAGAGAATATATTACAAACATATTTTTATTGCTTTAACCGTCTTTTCTCACCAAGCTCATCCAAATGCACACTGAATCACTTATTCTGTCTGGAAATCCACAAAAAACCCAGATAATGCAGAATTCACCACATTGAACTGTTTCTGTTGATAAAACGGCTGTTTTAGCAGCTCTGTTAAGAGAATGGCTTACAAATAGGTTTTTATGGCTTAAATTGTCTTTTCTCACCAAGATCATGCAATTGCACACTGAATCACTTATTTTTTCTGGGAATGGAGAAAAAATGTACATAATGCAGAATTCACCACATTGAATTGTTTCTGTTGATAAAACAGCCTTTCCAGCAGTTCTTGAGAGAATGGCTTACAAAAATGTTTTTATGGCTTAAAACGTCTTTTCTCACCAAGATAACCCCAACCCTAACCCTAACACTAACCCTCATCCAGTTGGGGCGTTATGTGAAAATTGTGAAGGATTTTCCAAAGTGGGCAAAATTTAAAAGAGTTTCGGAAATGTCATAAATGGGGAAGGGTGGGCGATTGTCCCAAACCTTGCTAAAAGGGGCAAGGGGGGTAGGCTGAGTGAGAAAGGAGCAAAATCAAGCACAGTTGGGGCGTTATGATAAAGTTGTGAAGGATTTTCCAAAGTGGCCAAAATTTGAAAAAAACGACAGGGCCGGTAGTGTCGAAAAAGTCAAAAATAGGGATTTTCCCAAACCTTGCTAAAAGGTGCCAGGGGGTGGACTGAGTCAGAAAGGAGCTAAATCAAGCACAGTTGGGGCGTTTTGAGAAAATTGTGAAGGATTTTCCAAAGTGGGCAAAAATTTGAAAAAAACGACAGGGCCGGTAGTGTCGAAAAAGTCAAAAATGGGGATTTTCCCAAACCTTGCTAAAAGGGGCCAGGGGGGCGGACTGAGTCAGAAATGAGCAAAATCAAGCACAGTTGGGGCGTTTTGAGAAAATTGTGAAGGATTTTCCAAACCGGGCAAAATTTGAAAAGAACGACAGGTCCGGTAGTGTCGAAAAAGTCAAAAATAAGGATTTTCCAAAACCTTGCTAAAAGGGGCCAGGGGGGCGGACTAAGTAAGAAAGGAGCAAAATCAAGCACAGTTGGGGCGTTTTGGGAAAATTGTGAAGGATTTTCGAAACCGGGCAAATTTGAAAAAAATGACAGGGCCGGTAGTGTCGAAAAAGTCAAAAATGGGGATTTTCCCAAATCTTTGCTAAAAGGGGCCAGGGGGCGGGCTTGTTGAAAAACTAGCAAAATCAAGCACAGTTGGGGCGTTTTGTGAAAATCGTGAAGGATTTTCCAAACCGGGTAAAATTTGAAAAAAAAGACAGGGCCGGTAGTGTCGAAAAAGTAAAAAATGGGGATTTTCCCAAACCTTGCTAAAAGGGGCCAGGGGGGCGGACTGAGTCAGAAAGGAGCAAAATCAAGCACAGTTGGGGCGTTTTGGGAAAACTGTGAAGGATTTTCCAAACCGGGCAAAATTTGAAAAAAACGACAGTGCCGGTAGTGTCGAAAAAGTCAAAAATGGGGATTTTCCCAAACTTTGCTTAAAGAGGCCAGAGGGGGGGGGGGCTGTGTGAAAAAGGAGCAAAATCAAGCACAGTTGGGGCGTTTTGTGAAAATTGTGAAGGATTTTCCAAAGTGGGCAAAATTTGAAAAAAACGACAGGGCCGGTAGTGTCGAAAAAGTCAAAAATGGGGATTTTCACAAACCTTGCTAAAAGGTGCCAGGGGGTGGACTGAGTCAGAAAGGAGCTAAATCAAGCACAGTTGGGGCGTTTTGAGAAAATTGTGAAGGATTTTCCAAAGTGGGCAAAAATTTGAAAAAAACGACAGGGCCGGTAGTGTCGAAAAAGTCAAAAATGGGGATTTTCCCAAACCTTGCTAAAATGGGCCAGGGGGGCGGGCAGAGTCAGAACGGAGCAAAATCAAGCACAGTTGGGGTGTTTTGTGAAAATTGTGATGGATTTTCCAAAGTGGGCAAAAAATTTTAAAGGCGACAGGGCCGGTAGTGTCGAAAAAGTCAAAAATGTGGATTTTCCCAAAACTTGCTAAAAGTGGCCGGGGGGCGGGATGAGTGAAAAACGAGCGAAATCAAGCACATTTGGGGCGTTTTGTGAAAATTGTGAAGGATTTTCCAAGGTGGGCAAAAATGTTAAAAGGCCACAGGGACGGTAGTGTCGAAAAAGTCAAAAATGTGGATTTTCCCAAAACTTGCTAAAAGGGGCCGTAGGGCGGGATGAGTGTAAAACGAGCAAAATCAAGCACAGTTGGGGCGTTTTGTGAAAATTGTGAAGGATTTTCCAAAGTTGGCAAAAATTTTAAAAAACGACAGGGCCGTTAGTGTCGAAAAAGTCAAAAATGGGGATTTTCCCAAACCTTGCTAAAAGGGGCCAGGGGGGCGGGCTGAGTCAGAAAGGAGCAAAATCAAGCACAGTTGGGGCGTTGTGTGAAAATTGTGAAGGATTTTCCAAAGTGGGCAAAAATTGAAAAAAACGACAGGGCCGGTAGTGTCGAAAAAGTCAAAAATGCGGATTTTTCCAAACCTTGCTAAAAGGGGCCAGGGGGGCGGACTGAGTCAGAAATGAGCAAAATCAAGCACAATTGGGGCGTTTTGAGAAAATTGTGAAGGATTTTCCAAACCGGGCAAAATTTGAAAAAAACGACAGGTCCAGTAGTGTCGAAAAAGTCAAAAATGGGGATTTTCCAAAACCTTGCTAAAAGGGGCCTGGGGGGCGGACTAAGTAAGAAAGGAGCAAAATCAAGCACAGTTGGGGCGTTGTGTGAAAATTGTGAAGGATTTTCCAAAGTGGGCAAAAATTTTAAAAAACGACAGGGCCGGTAGTGTCGAAAAAGTCAAAAATGGGGATTTTCCCAAACCTTGCTAAAAGGGGCCAGGGGTGCGGACTGAGTCAGAAAGGAGCAAAATCAAGCACAGTTGGGGCGTTTTGGGAAAATTGTGAAGGATTTTCCAAACCGGGCATAAATTGAAAAAAAAGACAGGGCCGGTAGTGTCGAAAAAGTCAAAAATGGGGATTTTCCCAAATCCTTGCTAAAAGGGGCCAGGGGGGCGGACTGAGTCAGAAAGGAGCAAAATCAAGCACAGTTGGGGCGTTTTGGGAAAATTGTGAAGGATTTTCCAAACCGGGCAAAATTTGAAAAAAACGACAGGGCCGGTAGTGTCGAAAAAGTCAAAAATGGGGATTTTCCCAAATCCTTAATAAAAGGGGCCAGGGGGGCGGACTGAGTCAGAAAGGAGCAAAATCAAGCACAGTTGGGGCGTTGTGTGAAAATTTTGAAGGATTTTCCAAACCGGGCAAAATTTGAAAAAAAAAGACAGGGCCGGTAGTGTCGAAAAAGTCAAAAATGGGGATTTTCACAAAATTTGCTTAAAGAGGCCAGAGGGGGGGGCTGAGTGAAAAACGAGCAAAATCAAGCACAGTTGGGGCGTTTTGTGAAAATTGTGAAGGATTTTCCAAAGTGGGCAAAAATGTTAAAAGGCGACAGGGCCGGTAGTGTCGAAAAAGTCAAAAATGGGGATTTTCCCAAAACTTGCTAAAAGTGGCCGGGGGGCGGGATGAGGGAAAAACGAGCAAAATCAAGCACAGTTTGGGTATTTTGTGAAAATTGTGAAGGATTTTCCAAAGTGTGCAAAAATTTTAAAAGGCCACAGGGCCGGTAGTGTCGAAAAAGTCAAAAATGGGGATTTTCCCAAAACTTGCTAAAAGTGGCCGGGAGGCGGGATGAGTGAGCAAAATCAAGCACAGTTGATGTGTAATGTGAAAATTGTGAAGGATTTTCCAAACCAGGCAAAAATTGAAAAAAACGACAGGGCCGGTAATGTCGAAAAAGTCAAAAATGGGGATTTTCCCAAACCTTGCAAAAAGGGGCAGGGGGCGGCCTCAGTGAAAAACGAGCAAAATCAAGCACATTTGGGGCGTTTTGTGAAAATTGTGAAGGATTTTCCAAAGTGGGCAAAAATGTTAAAAGGCCACAGGGACGGTAGTGTCGAAAAAGTCAAAAATGGGGATTTTCCCAAACCTTGCTAAAAGGGGCCAGGGGGGTGGACTGAGTGAAACACGAGCAAAATCAAGCACAGTTGGCGTGTTTTGTGAAAATTGTGAAGGATTTTCCAAAGTGGGCAAAAATTTTAAAAGGCGACAGGGCCGGTAGTGTCGAAAAAGTCAAAAATGGGGATTTTCCCAAAACTTGCTAAAAGTGGCCGGGGGGCGGGATGAGTGAAAAACGAGCAAAATCAAGCACAGTTGGGGCGTTTTCTGAAAATTGCGAAGGATTTTCCAAAGTGGGCAATCATTTTAAAAGGCCACAGGGCCGGTAGTGTCGAAAAAGTCAAAAATGGGGATTTTCCCAAAACTTGCTAAAAGTGGCCGGGAGGCGGGATGAGTGAGCAAAATCAAGCACAGTTGATGTGTAATGTTAAAATTGTGAAGGATTTTCCAAAGTGGGCAAAAATTTTAAAAGGCGACAGGGCCGGTAGTGTCGAAAAAGTCAAAAATGGGGATTTTCCCAAAACTTGCTAAAAGTGGCCGGGGGGCGGGATGAGTGAGCAAAATCAAGCACAGTTGATGTGTAATGTTAAAATTGTGAAGGATTTTCCAAACCAGGCAAAAATTGAAAAAAACGACAGGTCCGGTAGTGTCGAAAAAGTCAAAAATGCGGATTTTCCCAAACCTTGCAAAAAGGGGCCGGGGGGCGGGCTCAGTAAAAAACGAGCGAAATCAAGCACATTTGGGGCGTTTTGTGAAAATTGTGAAGGATTTTCCAAAGTGGGCAAAAATGTTAAAAGGCCACAGGGACGGTAGTGTCGAAAAGTCAAAAATGGGGATTTTCCCAAACCTTGCTAAAAGGGGCCAGGGGGGCGGGCTGAGTGAAACACGAGCAAAATCAAGCACAGTTGGGGTGTTTTGTGAAAATTGTGAAGGATTTTCCAAAGTGGGCAAAAATTTTAAAAGGCGACAGGGCCGGTAGTGTCGAAAAAGTCAAAAATGTGGATTTTCCCAAAACTTGCTAAAAGTGGCCGGGGGACGGGATGAATGAAAAACGAGCAAAATCAAGCACAGTTTGGGATTTTTGTGAAAATTGTGAAGGATTTTCCAAAGTGGGCAAAATGTTTAAAAGGTGACAGGGCCGGTAGTGTCGAAAAAGTCAAAAATGGGGATTTTCCCAAAACCTTGCTAAAAGTGGCCGGGGGGCGGGATGAGTGAAAAAATTGGAAAAAATCAAGCACAGTTGGGGCGTTTTGTGAAAATTGTGAAGGATTTTCCAAAGTGGGCAAAAATGTTTAAAAGGTGACAGGGCCGGTAGTGTCGAAAAAGTCAAAAATGGGGATTTTCCCAAAACTTGCTAAAAGTGGCCGGGGGGCGGGATGAGTGAAAAAAGAGCAAAATCAAGCACAGTTGGGGCGTTTTGTGAAAATTGTGAAGGATTTTCCAAAGTTGGCAAAAATTTAAAAAAACGACAGGGCCGTTAGTGTCGAAAAAGTCAAAAATGGGGATTTTCCCAAACCTTGCTAAAAGGGGCCAGGGGGGCGGGATGAGTGAGAAAGGAGCAAAATCAAGCACATTTGGGGCGTTTTGTGAAAATTGTGAAGGATTTTCCAAAGTGGGCAAAAATTTAAAAAAACGACAGGGCCGTTAGTGTCGAAAAAGTCAAAAATGGGGATTTTCCCAAAACTTGCTAAAAGGGGCCAGGGGGGCGGGATGAGTGAAAAACGAGCAAAATCAAGCACAGTTTGGGTATTTTGTGAAAATTGTGAAGGATTTTCCAAAGTGGGCAAAAATGTTAAAAGGCCACAGGGCCGGTAGTGTCGAAAAAGTCAAAAATGGGGATTTTCCCAAAACCTTGCTAAAAGTGGCCGGGGGGCGGGATGAGTTAAAAAATTGGAAAAAATCAAGCACAGTTGGGGCGTTTTGTGAAAATTGTGAAGGATTTTCCAAAGTGGGCAAAAATGTTTAAAAGGTGACAGGGCCGGTAGTGTCGAAAAAGTCAAAAATGGGGATTTTCCCAACACTTGCTAAAAGTGGCCGGGGGGCGGGATGAGTGAAAAAAGAGCAAAATCAAGCACAGTTGGGGCGTTTTGTGAAAATTGTGAAGGATTTTCCAAAGTTGGCAAAAATTTAAAAAAACGACAGGGCCGTTAGTGTCGAAAAAGTCAAAAATGGGGATTTTCCCAAACCTTGCTAAAAGGGGCCAGGGGGGCGGGATGAGTGAGAAAGGAGCAAAATCAAGCACAGTTTGGGTATTTTGTGAAAATTGTGAAGGATTTTCCAAAGTGGGCAAAAATGTTAAAAGGCCACAGGGCTGGTAGTGTCGAAAAAGTCAAAAATGGGGATTTTCCCAAAACTTGCTAAAAGTGGCCGGGGGGCGGGATGAGTGAGCAAAATCAAGCACAGTTGATGTGTAATGTTAAAATTGTGAGGGATTTTCCAATTTTGGCAAAAATTGAAAAAAACGACAGGTCCGGTAGTGTCGAAAAAGTCAAAAATGCGGATTTTCCCAAACCTTGCAAAAAGGGGCCGGGGGGCGGGCTCAGTAAAAAACGAGCGCAATCAAGCACATTTGGGGCGTTTTGTGAAAATTGTGAAGGATTTTCCAAAGTGGGCAAAAATGTTAAAAGGCGACAGGGCCGGTAGTGTCGAAAAAGTCAAAAATGGGGATTTTCCCAAAACTTGCTAAAAGTGGCCGGGGGGCGGGATGAGTGAAAAACGAGCAAAATCAAGCACAGTTGGGGCGTTTTGTGAAAATTGTGAAGGATTTTTCAAAGTTGGCAAAAATTTTAAAAAACGACAGGGCCGTTAGTGTCGAAAAAGTCAAAAATGGGGATTTTCCCAAACCTTGCTAAAAGGGGCCAGGGGGGCGGGATGAGTGAAAAACGAGCAAAATCAAGCACAGTTTGGGTATTTTGTGAAAATTGTGAAGGATTTTCCAAAGTGGGCAAAAATGTTAAAAGGCCACAGGGCCGGTAGTGTCGAAAAAGTCAAAAATGGGGATTTTCCCAAAACTTGCTAAAAGTGGCCGGGAGGCGGGATGAGTGAGCAAAATCAAGCACAGTTGATGTGTAATGTGAAAATTGTGAAGGATTTTCCAAACCAGGCAAAAATTGAAAAAAACGACAGGGCCGGTAATGTCGAAAAAGTCAAAAATGGGGATTTTCCCAAACCTTGCAAAAAGGGGCAGGGGGCGGCCTCATTGAAAAACGAGCAAAATCAAGCACATTTGGGGCGTTTTGTGAAAATTGTGAAGGATTTTCCAAAGTTGGCAAAAATGTTAAAAGGCCACAGGGACGGTAGTGTCGAAAAAGTCAAAAATGGGGATTTTCCCAAAACTTGCTAAAAGTGGCCGGGGGGCGGGATGAGTGAAAAACGAGCAAAATCAAGCACAGTTGGGGCGTTTTGTGAAAATTGTGAAGGATTTTTCAAAGTTGGCAAAAATTTAAAAAAACGACAGGGCCGTTAGTGTCGAAAAAGTCAAAAATGGGGATTTTCCCAAACCTTGCTAAAAGGGGCCAGGGGGGCGGGATGAGTGAAAAACGAGCAAAATAAAGCACAGTGTGGGTATTTTGTGAAAATTGTGAAGGATTTTCCAAAGTGGGCAAAATGTTAAAAGGCCACAGGGCCGGTAGTGTCGAAAAAGTCAAAAATGGGGATTTTCCCAAAACCTTGCTAAAAGTGGCCGGGGGGCGGGATGAGTGAAAAAATTGGAAAAGAATCAAGCACAGTTGGGGCGTTTTGTGAAAATTGTGAAGGATTTTCCAAAGTGGGCAAAAATGTTTAAAAGGTGACAGGGCCGGTAGTGTCGAAAAAGTCAAAAATGGGGATTTTCCCAAAACTTGCTAAAAGTGGCCGGGGGGCGGGATGAGTGAAAAAAGAACAAAATCAAGCACAGTTGGGGCGTTTTGTGAAAATTGTGAAGGATTTTCCAAAGTTGGCAAAAATTTAAAAAAACGACAGGGCCGTTAGTGTCGAAAAAGTCAAAAATGGGGATTTTCCCAAACCTTGCTAAAAGGGGCCAGGGGGGCGGGATGAGTGAGAAAGGAGCAAAATCAAGCACAGTTTGGGTATTTTGTGAAAATTGTGAAGGATTTTCCAAAGTGGGCAAAAATGTTAAAAGGCCACAGGGCCGGTAGTGTCGAAAAAGTCAAAAATGGGGATTTTCCCAAAACTTGCTAAAAGTGGCCGGGGGGCGGGATGAGTGAGCAAAATCAAGCACAGTTGATGTGTAATGTTAAAATTGTGAGGGATTTTCCAAAGTTGGCAAAAATTGAAAAAAACGACAGGTCCGGTAGTGTCGAAAAAGTCAAAAATGCGGATTTTCCCAAACCTTGCAAAAAGGGGCCGGGGGCCGGGGGGCTCAGTAAAAAACGAGCGCAATCAAGCACATTTGGGGCGTTTTGTGAAAATTGTGAAGGATTTTCCAAAGTGGGCAAAAATGTTAAAAGGCGACAGGGCCGGTAGTGTCGAAAAAGTCAAAAATGGGGATTTTCCCAAAACTTGCTAAAAGTGGCCGGGGGGCGGGATGAGTGAAAAACGAGCAAAATCAAGCACAGTTGGGGCGTTTTGTGAAAATTGTGAAGGATTTTTCAAAGTTGGCAAAAATTTTAAAAAACGACAGGGCCGTTAGTGTCGAAAAAGTCAAAAATGGGGATTTTCCCAAACCTTGCTAAAAGGGGCCAGGGGGGCGGGATGAGTGAAAAACGAGCAAAATCAAGCACAGTTTGGGTATTTTGTGAAAATTGTGAAGGATTTTCCAAAGTGGGCAAAAATGTTAAAAGGCCACAGGGCCGGTAGTGTCGAAAAAGTCAAAAATGGGGATTTTCCCAAAACTTGCTAAAAGTGGCCGGGAGGCGGGATGAGTGAGCAAAATCAAGCACAGTTGATGTGTAATGTGAAAATTGTGAAGGATTTTCCAAACCAGGCAAAAATTGAAAAAAACGACAGGGCCGGTAATGTCGAAAAAGTCAAAAATGGGGATTTTCCCAAACCTTGCAAAAAGGGGCAGGGGGCGGGCTCAGTAAAAAACGAGCGAAATCAAGCACATTTGGGGCGTTTTGTGAAAATTGTGAAGGATTTTCCAAAGTGGGCAAAAATGTTAAAAGGCCACAGGGACGGTAGTGTCGAAAAAGTCAAAAATGGGGATTTTCCCAAACCTTGCTAAAAGGGGCCAGGGGGGCGGACTGAGTGAAACACGAGCAAAATCAAGCACAGTTGGGGTGTTTTGTGAAAATTGTGAAGGATTTTCCAAAGTGGGCAAAAATTTTAAAAGGCCACAGGGCCGGTAGTGTCGAAAAAGTCAAAAATGTGCATTTGCCCAAAACTTGCTAAAAGTGGCCGGGGGGCGGGATGAGTGAAAAACGAGCAAAATCAAGCACAGTTGGGGCGTTTTGTGAAAATTGTGAAGGATTTTCCAAAGTGGGCAAAAATTTTGAAAGGCCACAGGGCTGGTAGTGTCGAAAAAGTCAAAAATGGGGATTTTCCCAAAACTTGCTAAAAGTGGCCGGGAGGTGGGATGAGTGAGCAAAATCAAGCACAGTTGATGTGTAATGTTAAAATTGTGAAGGATTTTCCAAAGTGGGCAAAAATTTTAAAAGGCGACAGGGCCGGTAGTGTCGAAAAAGTCAAAAATGTGGATTTTCCCAAAACTTGCTAAAAAGTGGCCGGGGGGCGGGATGAATGAAAAACGAGCAAAATCAAGCACAGTTTGGGATTTTTGTGAAAATTGTGAAGGATTTTCCAAAGTTGGCAAAAATTTTAAAAGGTGACAGGGCCGGTAGTGTCGAAAAAGTCAAAAATGGGGATTTTCCCAAAACCTGCTAAAAGTGGCCGGGGGGCGGGATGAGTGAAAAATTAGAAAAAATCAAGCACAGTTGGGGCGTTTTGTGAAAATTGTGAAGGATTTTCCAAAGTGGGCAAAAATGTTAAAAGGCGACAGGGCCGGTAGTGTCGAAAAAGTCAAAAATGGGGATTTTCCCAAAACTTGCTAAAAGTGGCCGGGGGGCGGGATGAGTGAAAAACGAACAAAATCAAGCACAGTTGGGGCGTTTTGTGAAAATTGTGAAGGATTTTCCAAAGTGGGCAAAAATTTAAAAAAACGACAGGGCCGGTAGTGTCGAAAAAGTCAAAAATGGGGATTTTCCCAAAACCTGCTAAAAGTGGCCGGGAGGCGGGATGAGTGAGCAAAATCAAGCACAGTTGATGTGTAATGTGAAAATTGTGAAGGATTTTCCAAACCAGGCAAAAATTGAAAAAAACGACAGGTCCGGTATTGTCGAAAAAGTCAAAAATGCAGATTTTCCCAAACCTTGCAAAAAGGGGCCGGGGGGCGGGCTCAGTAAAAAACGAGCGAAATCAAGCACATTTGGGGCGTTTTGTGAAAATTGTGAAGGATTTTCCAAAGTGGGCAAAAATGTTAAAAGGCCACAGGGACGGTAGTGTCGAAAAAGTCAAAAATGGGGATTTTCCCAAACCTTGCTAAAAGGGGCCAGGGGGGCAGGATGAGTGAGCAAAATCAAGCACAGTTGATGTGTAATGTGAAAATTGTGAAGGATTTTCCAAACCGGGCAAAAATTGAATAAAACGATAGGGCCGGTAGTGTCGAAAATGTCAAAAATGGGGATTTTCCCAAAACTTGCTAAAAGTGGCCGGGGGACGGGCTGAGTGAAAAACGAGCAAAATCAAGCACAGTTTGGGCGTTTTGTGAAAATTGTGAAGGATTTTCCAAAGTGGGCAAAAATTTTAAAAGGCGACAGGGCCGGTAGTGTCGAAAAAGTCAAGAATGGGGATTTTCCCAAAACTTGCTAAAAGTGGCCGGGGGGCGGGATGAGTGAAAAACGAGCAAAATCAAGCACAGTTGCGGCGTTTTGTGAAAATTGTGAAGGATTTTCCAAAGTTGGCAAAAATTTAAAAAAACGACAGGGCCGTTAGTGTCGAAAAAGTCAAAAATGGGGATTTTCCCAAACCTTGCTAAAAGGGGCCAGGGGGGCGGGATGAGTGAGAAAGGAGCAAAATCAAGCACAGTTTGGGTATTTTGTGAAAATTGTGAAGGATTTTCCAAAGTGGGCAAAAATTTTAAAAGGCCACAGGGCCGGTAGTGTCGAAAAAGTCAAAAATGGGGATTTTCCCAAAACTTGCTAAAAGTGGCCGGGAGGCAGGATGAGTGAGCAAAATCAAGCACAGTTGATATGTGATGTGAAAATTGTGAAAGATTTTCCAAACCAGGCAAAAATTGAAAAAAACGACAGGTCCGGTATTGTCGAAAAAGTCAAAAATGCAGATTTTCCCAAACCTTGCAAAAAGGGGCCGGGGGGCGGGCTCAGTAAAAAACGAGCGAAATCAAGCACATTTGGGGCGTTTTGTGAAAATTGTGAAGGATTTTCCAAAGTGGGCAAAAATGTTAAAAGGCCACAGGGACGGTAGTGTCGAAAAAGTCAAAAATGGGGATTTTCCCAAACCTTGCTAAAAGGGGCCAGGGGGGCAGGATGAGTGAGCAAAATCAAGCACAGTTGATGTGTAATGTGAAAATTGTGAAGGATTTTCCAAACCGGGCAAAAATTGAATAAAACGATAGGGCCGGTAGTGTCGAAAATGTCAAAAATGGGGATTTTCCCAAAACTTGCTAAAAGTGGCCGGGGGGCGGGATGAGTGAAAAACGAGCAAAATCAAGCACAGTTTCGGGATTTTTGTGAAAATTGTGAAGGATTTTCCAAAGTGGGCAAAAATTTTAAAAGGTGACAGGGCCCGGTAGTGTCGAAAAAGTCAAAAATGGGGATTTTCCCAAAACCTGCTAAAAGTGGCCGGGGGCGGGATGAGTGAAAAAATTGGAAAAAATCAAGCACAGTTGGGGCGTTTTGTGAAAATTGTGAAGGATTTTCCAAAGTTGGCAAAAATGTTAAAAGGCGACAGGGCCGGTAGTGTCGAAAAAGTCAAAAATGGGGATTTTCCCAAAACCTGCTAAAAGTGGCCGGGAGGCGGGATGAGTGAGCAAAATCAAGCACAGTTGATGTGTAATGTGAAAATTGTGAAGGATTTTCCAAACCAGGCAAAAATTGAAAAAAACGACAGGGCCGGTAATGTCGAAAAAGTCAAAAATGCGGATTTTCCCAAACCTTGCAAAAAGGGGCAGGGGGCGGCCTCAGTGAAAAACGAGCAAAATCAAGCACAGTTGGGGTGTTTTGTGAAAATTGTGAAGGATTTTCCAAAGTGGGCAAAAATTTTAAAAGGCGACACGGCCGGTAGTGTCGAAAAAGTCAAAAATGGGGATTTTCCCAAAACCTGCTAAAATTGGCCGGGGGGCGGGATGAGTGAGCAAAATCAAGCACAGTTGATGTGTAATGTGAAAATTGTGAAGGATTTTCCAAACCAGGCAAAAATTGAAAAAAAAGACAGGTCCGGTAGTGTCGAAAAAGTCAAAAATGCGGATTTTCCCAAACCTTGCAAAAAGGGGCCGGGGGGCGGGCTCAGTAAAAAACGAGCGAAATCAAGCACATTTGGGGCGTTTTGTGAAAATTGTGAAAGATTTTCCAAAGTGGGCAAAAATGTTAAAGGGCCACAGGGACGGTAGTGTCGAAAAAGTCAAAAATGGGGATTTTCCCAAACCTTGCTAAAAGGGGCCAGGGGGGCGGGCTGAGTGAAAAACGAGCAAAATCAAGCACAGTTGGGGCGTTTTGTGAAAATTGTGAAGGATTTTCCAAAGTGGGCAAAAATTTTAAAAGGTAACAGGACCGGTAGTGTTGAAAAAGTCAAAAATGGGGATTTTCCCAAAACCTGCTAAAAGTGGCCGGGGGGCGGGATGAGTGAAAAACGAGCAAAATCAAGCACAGTTGGGGCGTTTTGTGAAAATTGTGAAGGATTTTCCAAAGTGGGCAAAAATGTTAAAAGGCCACAGGGCCGGTAGTGTCGAAAATATCAAAAATGGGGATTTTCCCAAAACTTGCTAAAAGTGGCCGGGGGGCGGGATGAGTGAGCAAAATCAAGCACAGTTGATGTGTAATGTTAAAATTGTGAAGGATTTTCCAAAGTGGGCAAAAATTTTAAAAGGCGACAGGTCAAAAATGTGGATTTTCCCAAAACTTGCTAAAAGTGGCCGGGGGGCGGGATGAGTGAAAAACGAGCAAAATCAAGCACAGTTGGGGCGTTTTGTGAAAATTGTGAAGGATTTTCCAAAGTGGGCAAAAATTTTAAAAGGCCACAGGGCCGTTAGTGTCGAAAAAGTCAAAAATGGGGATTTTCCCAAAACCTGCTAAAAGTGGCCGGGGGGCGGGATGAGTGAGCAAAATCAAACACAGTTGATGTGTAATGTGAAAATTGTGAAGGATTTTCCAAACCGGGCAAAAATTGAATAAAACGATAGGGCCGGTAGTGTCGAAAATGTCAAAAATGTGGATTTTCCCAAAACTTGCTAAAAGTGGCCGGGGGGCGGGATGAGTGAAAAACGAGCAAAATCAAGCACAGTTGGAGCGTTTTGTGAAAATTGTGAAGGATTTTCCAAAGTGGGCAAAAATTTTAAAAGGCGACACGGCCGGTAGTGTCGAAAAAGTCAAAAATGGGGATTTTCCCAAAACCTGCTAAAATTGGCCGGGGGGCGGGATGAGTGAGCAAAATCAAGCACAGTTGATGTGTAATGTGAAAATTGTGAAGGATTTTCCAAACCAGACAAAAATTGAAAAAAACGACAGGTCCGGTAGTGTTGAAAAAGTCAAAAATGCGGATTTTCCCAAACCTTGCAAAAAGGGGCCGGGGGGCGGGCTCAGTAAAAAACGAGCGAAATCAAGCACATTTGGGGCGTTTTGTGAAAATTGTGAAGGATTTTCCAAAGTGGGCAAAAATGTTAAAAGGCCACAGGGACGGTAGTGTCGAAAAAGTCAAAAATGGGGATTTTCCCAAACCTTGCTAAAAGGGGCCAGGGGGGCGGTCTGAGTGAAAAACGAGCAAAATCAAGCACAGTTGGGGCGTTTTGTGAAAATTGTGAAGGATTTTCCAAAGTGGGAAAAAATGTTAAAAGGCCACAGGGACGGTAGTGTCGAAAAAGTCAAAAATGGGGATTTTCCCAAACCTTGCTAAAAGGGGCCAGGGGGGCGGTCTGAGTGAAAAACGAGCAAAATCAAGCACAGTTGGGGCGTTTTGTGAAAATTGTGAAGGATTGTCCAAAGTGGGCAAAAATTTTAAAAGGCGACAGGGCCGGTAGTGTCGAAAAAGTCAAAAATGGGGATTTTCCCAAAACTTGCTAAAAGTGGCCGGGGGACGGGATGAGTGAGCAAAATCAAGCACAGTTGATGTGTAATGTGAAAATTGTGAAGGATTTTCCAAACCAGGCAAAAATTGAAAAAAACGACAGGGCCGGTAGTGTCAAAAAAGTCTAAAATGCGGATTTTCCCAAACCTTGCAAAAAGGGGCCGGGGGGTGGGCTCAGTAAAAAACGAGCAAAATCAAGCACATTTGGGGCGTTTTGTGAAAATTGTGAAGGATTTTCCAAAGTGGGCAAAAATGTTAAAAGGCCACACGGATGGTAGTGTCGAAAAAGTCAAAAATGGGGATTTTCCCAAAACTTGCTAAAAGTGGCCGGGAGGCGGGATGAGTGAGCAAAATCAAGCACAGTTGATGTGTAATGTTAAAATTGTGAAGGATTTTCCAAAGTGGGCAAAAATTTTAAAAGGCGACAGGGCCGGTAGTGTCGAAAAAGTCAAAAATGGGGATTTTCCCAAAACTTGCTAAAAGTGGCCGGGGGGCGGGATGAGTGAGCAAAATCAAGCACAGTTGATGTGTAATGTTAAAATTGTGAAGGATTTTCCAAAGTGGGCAAAGATTTTAAAAGGCGACAGGGCCGGTAGTGTCGAAAAAGTCAAAAATGGGGATTTTCCCAAAACCTACTAAAAGTGGCCGGGGGGCGGGATGAGTGAGCAAAATCAAGCGCAGTTGATGTGTAATGTGAAAATTGTGGAGGATTTTCCAAAGTGGGCAAAAATGTTAAAAGGCCACAGGGACGGTAGTGTCGAAAAAGTCAAAAATGGGGATTTTCCCAAACCTTGCAAAAAGGGGCAGGGGGCGGGATAAGTGAAAAACGAGCAAAATCAATCACATTTGGGGCGTTTTGTGAAAATTGTGAAGTATTTTCCAAAGTGGGCAAAAATCTTAAAGAACGATAGGGCCGGTAGTGTCGAAAAAGTCAAAAATGGGGATATTCCCAAAACTTGCTAAAAGTGGCCGGGGGGCGGGCTGAGTGAAAAACGAGCAAAATCAAGCACAGTTGGGGTGTTTTGTGAAAATTGTGAAGGATTTTCCAAAGTGGGCAAAAATTTTAAAAGGCGACACGGCCGGTAGTGTCGAAAAAGTCAAAAATGGGGATTTTCCCAAAACCTGCTAAAATTGGCCGGGGGGCGGGATGAGTGAGCAAAATCAAGCACAGTTTGGGTATTTTGTGAAAATTGTGAAGGATTTTCCAAAGTGGGCAAAAATGTTAAAAGGCCACAGGGCCGGTAGTGTCGAAAAAGTCAAAAATGGGGATTTTCCCAAAACTTGCTAAAAGTGGCCGGGAGGCGGGATGAGTGAGCAAAATCAAGCACAGTTGATGTGTAATGTTAAAATTGTGAAGGATTTTCCAAAGTGGGCAAAAATTTTAAAAGGCGACAGGGCCGGTAGTTTCGAAAAAGTCAAAAATGGGGATTTTCCCAAAACTTGCTAAAAGTGGCCGGGGGGCGGGATGAGTGAAAAACGAGCAAAGTCAAGCACAGTTGGGGCGTTTTGTGAAAATTGTGAAGGATTTTCCAAAGTTGGCAAAAATTTGAAAAAACGACAGGGCCGTTAGTGTCGAAAAAGTCAAAAATGGGGATTTTCCCAAACCTTGCAAAAAGGGGCCGGGGGGTGGGCTCAGTAAAAAACGAGCAAAATCAAGCACATTTGGGGCGTTTTGTGAAAATTGTGAAGGATTTTCCAAAGTGGGCAAAAATTTTAAAAGGCGACAGGGCCGGTAGTGTCGAAAAAGTCAAAAATGTGGATTTTCCCAAAACTTGCTAAAAGTGGCCGGGGGGCGGGATGAATGAAAAACGAGTAAAATCAAGCACAGTTTGGGATTTTTGTGAAAATTGTGAAGGATTTTCCAAAGTGGGCAAAAATTTTAAAAGGTGACAGGGCCGGTAGTGTCGAAAAAGTCAAAAATGTGGATTTTCCCAAAACCTGCTAAAAGTGGCCGGGGGGCGGGATGAGTGAAAAAATTGGAAAAAATCAAGCACAGTTGGGGCGTTTTGTGAAAATTGTGAAGGATTTTCCAAAGTGGGCAAAAATGTTAAAAGGCGACAGGGCCGGTAGTGTCGAAAAAGTCAAAAATGGGGATTTTCCCAAAACTTGCTAAAAGTGGCCGGGGGGCGGGATGAGTGAAAAACGAGCAAAATCAAGCACAGTTGGGGCGTTTTGTGAAAATTGTGAAGGATTTTCCAAAGTTGGCAAAAATTTAATAAAACGACAGGGCCGGTAGTGTCGAAAAAGTCAAAAATGGGGATTTTCCCAAACCTTGCTAAAAGGGGCCAGGGGGGCGGGATGAGTGAGAAAGGAGCAAAATCAAGCACAGTTTGGGTATTTTGTGAAAATTGTGAAGGATTTTCCAAAGTGGGCAAAAATGTTAAAAGGCCACAGGGCCGGTAGTGTCGAAAAAGTCAAAAATGGGGATTTTCCCAAAACTTGCTAAAAGTGGCCGGGAGGTGGGTTGAGTGAGCAAAATCAAGCACAGTTGATGTGTAATGTTAAAATTGTGAATGATTTTCCAAAGTGGGCAAAAATTTTAAAAGGCGACAGGGCCGGTAGTGTCGAAAAAGTCAAAAATGGGGATTTTCCCAAAACTTGCTAAAAGTGGCCGGGGGGCGGGATGAGTGAAAAACGAGCAAAATCAAGCACAGTTTGGGTATTTTGTGAAAATTGTGAAGGATTTTCCAAAGTGGGCAAAAATTTTAAAAAGCCACAGGGCCGGTAGTGTCGAAAAAGTCAAAAATGTGGATTTTCCCAAAACTTGCTAAAAGTGGCCGGGGGGCGGGATGAGTGAAAAACGAGCAAAATCAAGCACAGTTGGGGCGTTTTGTGAAAATTGTGAAGGATTTTCCAAAGTGGGCAAAAATTTTAAAAGGCCACAGGGCCGGTAGTGTCGAAAATATCAAAAATGGGGATTTTCCCAAAACTTGCTAAAAGTGGCCGGGGGGCGGGATGAGTGAGCAAAATCAAGCACAGTTGATGTGTAATGTTAAAATTGTGAAGGATTTTCCAAAGTGGGCAAAAATTTTAAAAGGCGACAGGTCAAAAATGTGGATTTTCCCAAAACTTGCTAAAAGTGGCCGGGGGGCGGGATGAGTGAAAAACGAGCAAAATCAAGCACAGTTGGGGCGTTTTGTGAAAATTGTTAAGGATTTTCCAAAGTGGGCAAAAATTTAAAAAAACGACAGGGCCGTTAGTGTCGAAAAAGTCAAAAATGGGGATTTTCCCAAACCTTGCTAAAAGGGGCCAGGGGGCAGGATGAGTGGGAAAGGAGCAAAATCAAGCACAGTTTGGGTATTTTGTGAAAATTGTGAAGGATTTTCCAAAGTGGGCAAAAATTTTAAAAGGCCACAGGGCCGTTAGTGTCGAAAAAGTCAAAAATGGGGATTTTCCCAAAACCTGCTAAAAGTGGCCGGGGGGCGGGATGAGTGAGCAAAATCAAACACAGTTGATGTGTAATGTGAAAATTGTGAAGGATTTTCCAAACCGGGCAAAAATTGAATAAAACGATAGGGCCGGTAGTGTCGAAAATGTCAAAAATGTGGATTTTCCCAAAACTTGCTAAAAGTGGCCGGGGGGCGGGATGAGTGAAAAACGAGCAAAATCAAGCACAGTTGGAGCGTTTTGTGAAAATTGTGAAGGATTTTCCAAAGTGGGCAAAAATTTTAAAAGGCGACACGGCCGGTAGTGTCGAAAAAGTCAAAAATGGGGATTTTCCCAAAACCTGCTAAAATTGGCCGGGGGGCGGGATGAGTGAGCAAAATCAAGCACAGTTGATGTGTAATGTGAAAATTGTGAAGGATTTTCCAAACCAGGCAAAAATTGAAAAAAACGACAGGTCCGGTAGTGTTGAAAAAGTCAAAAATGCGGATTTTCCCAAACCTTGCAAAAAGGGGCCGGGGGGCGGGCTCAGTAAAAAACGAGCGAAATCAAGCACATTTGGGGCGTTTTGTGAAAATTGTGAAGGATTTTCCAAAGTGGGCAAAAATGTTAAAAGGCCACAGGGACGGTAGTGTCGAAAAAGTCAAAAATGGGGATTTTCCCAAACCTTGCTAAAAGGGGCCAGGGGGGCGGGATGAGTGAAAAACGAGCAAAATCAAGCACAGTTGGGGCGTTTTGTGAAAATTGTGAAGGATTTTCCAAAGTGGGCAAAAATTTTAAAAGGCGACACGGCCGGTAGTGTCGAAAAAGTCAAAAATGGGGATTTTCCCAAAACTTGCTAAAAGTGGCCGGGGGGCGGGATGAGTGAGCAAAATCAAGCACAGTTGATGTGTAATGTGAAAATTGTGAAGGATTTTCCAAACCAGGCAAAAATTGAAAAAAAACGACAGGGCCGGTAGTGTCGAAAAAGTCAAAAATGGGGATTTTCCCAAACCTTGCAAAAAGGGGCAGGGGGCGGGATAAGTGAAAAACGAGCAAAATCAAGCACATTTGGGGCGTTTTGTGAAAATTGTGAAGTATTTTCCAAAGTGGGCAAAAATCTTAAAGAACGATAGGGCCGGTAGTGTCGAAAAAGTCAAAAATGGGGATATTCCCAAAACTTGCTAAAAGTGGCCGGGGGGCGGGCTGAGTGAAAAACGAGCAAAATCAAGCACAGTTGGGGTGTTTTGTGAAAATTGTGAAGGATTTTCCAAAGTGGGCAAAAATTTTAAAAGGCGACACGGCCGGTAGTGTCGAAAAAGTCAAAAATGGGGATTTTCCCAAAACCTGCTAAAATTGGCCGGGGGGCGGGATGAGTGAGCAAAATCAAGCACAGTTTGGGTATTTTGTGAAAATTGTGAAGGATTTTCCAAAGTGGGCAAAAATGTTAAAAGGCCACAGGGCCGGTAGTGTCGAAAAAGTCAAAAATGGGGATTTTCCCAAAACTTGCTAAAAGTGGCCGGGAGGCGGGATGAGTGAGCAAAATCAAGCACAGTTGATGTGTAATGTTAAAATTGTGAAGGATTTTCCAAAGTGGGCAAAAATTTTAAAAGGCGACAGGGCCGGTAGTTTCGAAAAAGTCAAAAATGGGGATTTTCCCAAAACGTGCTAAAAGTGGCCGGGGGGCGGGATGAGTGAAAAACGAGCAAAATCAAGCACAGTTGGGGCGTTTTGTGAAAATTGTGAAGGATTTTCCAAAGTTGGCAAAAATTTGAAAAAACGACAGGGCCGTTAGTTTCGAAAAAGTCAAAAATGGGGATTTTCCCAAACCTTGCTAAAAGGGGCCAGGGGGGCGGGATGAGTGAGAAAGGAGCAAAATCAAGCACAGTTTGGGTATTTTGTGAAAATTGTGAAGGATTTTCCAAAGTGGGCAAAAATTTTAAAAAGCCACAGGGCCGGTAGTGTCGAAAAAGTCAAAAATGGGGATTTTCCCAAAACTTGCTAAAAGTGGCCGGGGGGCGGGATGAGTGAAAAACGAGCAAAATCAAGCACAGTTGGGGCGTTTTGTGAAAATTGTGAAGGATTTTCCAAAGTGGGCAAAAATGTTAAAAGGCCACACGGATGGTAGTGTCGAAAAAGTCAAAAATGGGGATTTTCCCAAAACTTGCTAAAAGTGGCCGGGAGACGGGATGAGTGAGCAAAATCAAGCACAGTTGATGTGTAATGTTAAAATTGTGAAGGATTTTCCAAAGTGGGCAAAAATTTTAAAAGGCGACAGGGCCGGTAGTGTCAAAAAAGTCTAAAATGCGGATTTTCCCAAACCTTGCAAAAAGGGGCCGGGGGGTGGGCTCAGTAAAAAACGAGCAAAATCAAGCACATTTGGGGCGTTTTGTGAAAATTGTGAAGGATTTTCCAAAGTGGGCAAAAATGTTAAAAGGCCACACGGATGGTAGTGTCGAAAAAGTCAAAAATGGGGATTTTCCCAAAACTTGCTAAAAGTGGCCGGGAGGCGGGATGAGTGAGCAAAATCAAGCACAGTTGATGTGTAATGTTAAAATTGTGAAGGATTTTCCAAAGTGGGCAAAAATTTTAAAAGGCGACAGGGCCGGTAGTGTCGAAAAAGTCAAAAATGGGGATTTTCCCAAAACTTGCTAAAAGTGGCCGGGGGGCGGGATGAGTGAGCAAAATCAAGCACAGTTGATGTGTAATGTTAAAATTGTGAAGGATTTTCCAAAGTGGGCAAAGATTTTAAAAGGCGACAGGGCCGGTAGTGTCGAAAAAGTCAAAAATGGGGATTTTCCCAAAACCTGCTAAAAGTGGCCGGGGGGCGGGATGAGTGAGCAAAATCAAGCACAGTTGATGTGTAATGTGAAAATTGTGAAGGATTTTCCAAAGTGGGCAAAAATGTTAAAAGGCCACAGGGACGGTAGTGTCGAAAAAGTCAAAAATGGGGATTTTCCCAAACCTTGCTAAAAGGGGCCAGGGGGGCGGGCTGAGTGAAAAACGAGCAAAATCAAGCACAGTTGGGGTGTTTTGTGAAAATTGTGAAGGATTTTCCAAAGTGGGCAAAAATTTTAAAAGGCGACACGGCCGGTAGTGTCGAAAAAGTCAAAAATGGGGATTTTCCCAAAACTTGCTAAAAGTGGCCGGGGGGCGGGATGAGTGAGCAAAATCAAGCACAGTTGATGTGTAATGTGAAAATTGTGAAGGATTTTCCAAACCAGGCAAAAATTGAAAAAAACGACAGGGCCGGTAGTGTCGAAAACGTCTAAAATGCGGATTTTCCCAAACCTTGCAAAAAGGGGCCGGGGGGTGGGCTCAGTAAAAAACGAGCAAAATCAAGCACATTTGGGGCGTTTTGTGAAAATTGTGAAGGATTTTCCAAAGTGGGCAAAAATATTAAAAGGCCACACGGATGGTAGTGTCGAAAAAGTCAAAAATGGGGATTTTCCCAAAACTTGCTAAAAGTGGCCGGGAGGCGGGATGAGTGAGCAAAATCAAGCACAGTTGATGTGTAATGTTAAAATTGTGAAGGATTTTCCAAAGTGGTCAAAAATTTTAAAAGGCGACAGGGCCGGTAGTGTCGAAAAAGTCAAAAATGGGGATTTTCCCAAAACTTGCTAAAAGTGGCCGGGGGGCGGGATGAGTGAGCAAAATCAAGCACAGTTGATGTGTAATGTTAAAATTGTGAAGGATTTTCCAAAGTGGGCAAAGATTTTAAAAGGCGACAGGGCCGGTAGTGTCGAAAAAGTCAAAAATGGGGATTTTCCCAAAACCTGCTAAAAGTGGCCGGGGGGCGGGATGAGTGAGCAAAATCAAGCACAGTTGATGTGTAATGTGAAAATTGTGAAGGATTTTCCAAACCAGGCAAAAATTGAAAAAAAACGACAGGGCCGGTAGTGTCGAAAAAGTCAAAAATGGGGATTTTCCCAAACCTTGCAAAAAGGGGCAGGGGGCGGGATAAGTGAAAAACGAGCAAAATCAAGCACATTTGGGGCGTTTTGTGAAAATTGTGAAGTATTTTCCAAAGTGGGCAAAAATCTTAAAGAACGATAGGGCCGGTAGTGTCGAAAAAGTCAAAAATGGGGATATTACCAAAACTTGCTAAAAGTGGCCGGGGGGCGGGCTGAGTGAAAAACGAGCAAAATCAAGCACAGTTGGGGTGTTTTGTGAAAATTGTGAAGGATTTTCCAAAGTGGGCAAAAATTTTAAAAGGCGACACGGCCGGTAGTGTCGAAAAAGTCAAAAATGGGGATTTTCCCAAAACCTGCTAAAATTGGCCGGGGGGCGGGATGAGTGAGCAAAATCAAGCACAGTTTGGGTATTTTGTGAAAATTGTGAAGGATTTTCCAAAGTGGGCAAAAATGTTAAAAGGCCACAGGGCCGGTAGTGTCGAAAAAGTCAAAAATGGGGATTTTCCCAAAACTTGCTAAAAGTGGCCGGGAGGCGGGATGAGTGAGCAAAATCAAGCACAGTTGATGTGTAATGTTAAAATTGTGAAGGATTTTCCAAAGTGGGCAAAAATTTTAAAAGGCGACAGGGCCGGTAGTTTCGAAAAAGTCAAAAATGGGGATTTTCCCAAAACTTGCTAAAAGTGGCCGGGGGGCGGGATGAGTGAAAAACGAGCAAAATCAAGCACAGTTGTGGCGTTTTGTGAAAATTGTGAAGGATTTTCCAAAGTTGGCAAAAATTTGAAAAAACGACAGGGCCGTTAGTGTCGAAAAAGTCAAAAATGGGGATTTTCCCAAACCTTGCTAAAAGGGGCCAGGGGGGCGGGATGAGTGAGAAAGGAGCAAAATCAAGCACAGTTTGGGTATTTTGTGAAAATTGTGAAGGATTTTCCAAAGTGGGAAAAATTTTTAAAAAGCCACAGGGCCGGTAGTGTCGAAAAAGTCAAAAATGGGGATTTTCCCAAAACTTGCTAAAAGTGGCCGGGGGACGGGATGAGTGAAAAACGAGCAAAATCAAGCACATTTGGGGCGTTTTGTGAAAATTGTGAAGGATTTTCCAAAGTGGGCAAAAATGTTAAAAGGCCACACGGATGGTAGTGTCGAAAAAGTCAAAAATGGGGATTTTCCCAAAACTTGCTAAAAGTGGCCGGGAGGCGGGATGAGTGAGCAAAATCAAGCACAGTTGATGTGTAATGTTAAAATTGTGAAGGATTTTCCAAAGTGGGCAAAAATTTTAAAAGGCGACAGGGCCGGTAGTGTCGAAAAAGTCAAAAATGGGGATTTTCCCAAAACTTGCTAAAAGTGGCCGGGGGGCGGGATGAGTGAGCAAAATCAAGCACAGTTGATGTGTAATGTTAAAATTGTGAAGGATTTTCCAAAGTGGGCAAAGATTTTAAAAGGCGACAGGGCCGGTAGTGTCGAAAAAGTCAAAAATGGGGATTTTCCCAAAACCTGCTAAAAGTGGCCGGGGGGCGGGATGAGTGAGCAAAATCAAGCACAGTTGATGTGTAATGTGAAAATTGTGAAGGATTTTCCAAAGTGGGCAAAAATGTTAAAAGGCCACAGGGACGGTAGTGTCGAAAAAGTCAAAAATGGGGATTTTCCCAAACCTTGCTAAAAGGGGCCAGGGGGGCGGGCTGAGTGAAAAACGAGCAAAATCAAGCACAGTTGGGGTGTTTTGTGAAAATTGTGAAGGATTTTCCAAAGTGGGCAAAAATTTTAAAAGGCGACACGGCCGGTAGTGTCGAAAAAGTCAAAAATGGGGATTTTCCCAAAACTTGCTAAAAGTGGCCGGGGGGCGGGATGAGTGAGCAAAATCAAGCACAGTTGATGTGTAATGTGAAAATTGTGAAGGATTTTCCAAACCAGGCAAAAATTGAAAAAAACGACAGGGCCGGTAGTGTCGAAAACGTCTAAAATGCGGATTTTCCCAAACCTTGCAAAAAGGGGCCGGGGGGTGGGCTCAGTAAAAAACGAGCAAAATCAAGCACATTTGGGGCGTTTTGTGAAAATTGTGAAGGATTTTCCAAAGTGGGCAAAAATGTTAAAAGGCCACACGGATGGTAGTGTCGAAAAAGTCAAAAATGGGGATTTTCCCAAAACTTGCTAAAAGTGGCCGGGAGGCGGGATGAGTGAGCAAAATCAAGCACAGTTGATGTGTAATGTTAAAATTGTGAAGGATTTTCCAAAGTGGTCAAAAATTTTAAAAGGCGACAGGGCCGGTAGTGTCGAAAAAGTCAAAAATGGGGATTTTCCCAAAACTTGCTAAAAGTGGCCGGGGGGCGGGATGAGTGAGCAAAATCAAGCACAGTTGATGTGTAATGTTAAAATTGTGAAGGATTTTCCAAAGTGGGCAAAGATTTTAAAAGGCGACAGGGCCGGTAGTGTCGAAAAAGTCAAAAATGGGGATTTTCCCAAAACCTGCTAAAAGTGGCCGGGGGGCGGGATGAGTGAGCAAAATCAAGCACAGTTGATGTGTAATGTGAAAATTGTGAAGGATTTTCCAAACCAGGCAAAAATTGAAAAAAAACGACAGGGCCGGTAGTGTCGAAAAAGTCAAAAATGGGGATTTTCCCAAACCTTGCAAAAAGGGGCAGGGGGCGGGATAAGTGAAAAACGAGCAAAATCAAGCACATTTGGGGCGTTTTGTGAAAATTGTGAAGTATTTTCCAAAGTGGGCAAAAATCTTAAAGAACGATAGGGCCGGTATGTCGAAAAAGTCAAAAATGGGGATATTCCCAAAACTTGCTAAAAGTGGCCGGGGGGCGGGCTGAGTGAAAAACGAGCAAAATCAAGCACAGTTGGGGTGTTTTGTGAAAATTGTGAAGGATTTTCCAAAGTGGGCAAAAATTTTAAAAGGCGACACGGCCGGTAGTGTCGAAAAAGTCAAAAATGGGGATTTTCCCAAAACCTGCTAAAATTGGCCGGGGGGCGGGATGAGTGAGCAAAATCAAGCACAGTTTGGGTATTTTGTGAAAATTGTGAAGGATTTTCCAAAGTGGGCAAAAATGTTAAAAGGCCACAGGGCCGGTAGTGTCGAAAAAGTCAAAAATGGGGATTTTCCCAAAACTTGCTAAAAAAGGCCGGGAGGCGGGATGAGTGAGCAAAATCAAGCACAGTTGATGTGTAATGTTAAAATTGTGAAGGATTTTCCAAAGTGGGCAAAAATTTTAAAAGGCGACAGGGCCGGTAGTTTCGAAAAAGTCAAAAATGGGGATTTTCCCAAAACTTGCTAAAAGTGGCCGGGGGGCGGGATGAGTGAAAAACGAGCAAAATCAAGCACAGTTGGGGCGTTTTGTGAAAATTGTGAAGGATTTTCCAAAGTTGGCAAAAATTTGAAAAAACGACAGGGCCGTTAGTGTCGAAAAAGTCAAAAATGGGGATTTTCCCAAACCTTGCTAAAAGGGGCCAGGGGGGCGGGATGAGTGAGAAAGGAGCAAAATCAAGCACAGTTTGGGTATTTTGTGAAAATTGTGAAGGATTTTCCAAAGTGGGCAAAAATTTTAAAAAGCCACAGGGCCGGTAGTGTCGAAAAAGTCAAAAATGGGGATTTTCCCAAAACTTGCTAAAAGTGGCCGGGGGGCGGGATGAGTGAAAAACGAGCAAAATCAAGCACAGTTGGGGCGTTTTGTGAAAATTGTGAAGGATTTTCCAAAGTGGGCAAAAATGTTAAAAGGCCACAGGGCCGGTAGTGTCGAAAATATCAAAAATGGGGATTTTCCCAAAACTTGCTAAAAGTGGCCGGGGGGCGGGATGAGTGAGCAAAATCAAGCACAGTTGATGTGTAATGTTAAAATTGTGAAGGATTTTCCAAACCAGGCAAAAATTGAAAAAAAACGACAGGGCCGGTAGTGTCGAAAAAGTCAAAAATGGGGATTTTCCCAAACCTTGCAAAAAGGGGCAGGGGGCGGGATAAGTGAAAAACGAGCAAAATCAAGCACATTTGGGGCGTTTTGTGAAAATTGTGAAGTATTTTCCAAAGTGGGCAAAAATCTTAAAGAACGATAGGGCCGGTAGTGTCGAAAAAGTCAAAAATGGGGATATTCCCAAAACTTGCTAAAAGTGGCCGGGGGGCGGGCTGAGTGAAAAACGAGCAAAATCAAGCACAGTTGGGGTGTTTTGTGAAAATTGTGAAGGATTTTCCAAAGTGGGCAAAAATTTTAAAAGGCGACACGGCCGGTAGTGTCGAAAAAGTCAAAAATGGGGATTTTCCCAAAACCTGCTAAAATTGGCCGGGGGGCGGGATGAGTGAGCAAAATCAAGCACAGTTTTGGTATTTTGTGAAAATTGTGAAGGATTTTCCAAAGTGGGCAAAAATGTTAAAAGGCCACAGGGCCGGTAGTGTCGAAAAAGTCAAAAATGGGGATTTTCCCAAAACTTGCTAAAAGTGGCCGGGAGGCGGGATGAGTGAGCAAAATCAAGCACAGTTGATGTGTAATGTTAAAATTGTGAAGGATTTTCCAAAGTGGGCAAAAATTTTAAAAGGCGACAGGGCCGGTAGTTTCGAAAAAGTCAAAAATGGGGATTTTCCCAAAACTTGCTAAAAGTGGCCGGGGGGCGGGATGAGTGAGCAAAATCAAGCACAGTTGATGTGTAATGTGAAAATTGTGAAGGATTTTCCAAACCAGGCAAAAATTGAAAAAAACGACAGGTCCGGTAGTGTCGAAAAAGTCAAAAATGCGGATTTTCCCAAACCTTGCAAAAAGGGGCCGGGGGTCGGGCTCAGTAAAAAACGAGCGAAATCAAGCACATTTGGGGCGTTTTGTGAAAATTGTGAAAGATTTTCCAAAGTGGGCAAAAATGTTAAAGGGCCACAGGGACGGTAGTGTCGAAAAAGTCAAAAATGGGGATTTTCCCAAACCTTGCTAAAAGGGGCCAGGGGGGCGGTCTGAGTGAAAAACGAGCAAAATCAAGCACAGTTGGGGCGTTTTGTGAAAATTGTGAAGGATTGTCCAAAGTGGGCAAAAATTTTAAAAGGCGACAGGGCCGGTAGTGTCGAAAAAGTCAAAAATGGGGATTTTCCCAAAACTTGCTAAAAGTGGCCGGGGGGCGGGATGAGTGAGCAAAATCAAGCACAGTTGATGTGTAATGTGAAAATTGTGAAGGATTTTCCAAACCAGGCAAAAATTGAAAAAAACGACAGGGCCGGTAGTGTCAAAAAAGTCTAAAATGCGGATTTTCCCAAACCTTGCAAAAAGGGGCCGGGGGGTGGGCTCAGTAAAAAACGAGCAAAATCAAGCACATTTGGGGCGTTTTGTGAAAATTGTGAAGGATTTTCCAAAGTGGGCAAAAATGTTAAAAGGCCACACGGATGGTAGTGTCGAAAAAGTCAAAAATGGGGATTTTCCCAAAACTTGCTAAAAGTGGCCGGGAGGCGGGATGAGTGAGCAAAATCAAGCACAGTTGATGTGTAATGTTAAAATTGTGAAGGATTTTCCAAAGTGGGCAAAAATTTTAAAAGGCGACAGGGCCGGTAGTGTCGAAAAAGTCAAAAATGGGGATTTTCCCAAAACTTGCTAAAAGTGGCCGGGGGGCGGGATGAGTGAGCAAAATCAAGCACAGTTGATGTGTAATGTTAAAATTGTGAAGGATTTTCCAAAGTGGGCAAAGATTTTAAAAGGCGACAGGGCCGGTAGTGTCGAAAAAGTCAAAAATGGGGATTTTCCCAAAACCTGCTAAAAGTGGCCGGGGGGCGGGATGAGTGAGCAAAATCAAGCACAGTTGATGTGTAATGTGAAAATTGTGAAGGATTTTCCAAACCAGGCAAAAATTGAAAAAAAACGACAGGGCCGGTAGTGTCGAAAAAGTCAAAAATGGGGATTTTCCCAAACCTTGCAAAAAGGGGCAGGGGGCGGGATAAGTGAAAAACGAGCAAAATCAAGCACATTTGGGGCGTTTTGTGAAAATTGTGAAGTATTTTCCAAAGTGGGCAAAAATCTTAAAGAACGATAGGGCCGGTAGTGTCGAAAATGTCAAAAATGTGGATTTTCCCAAAACTTGCTAAAAGTGGCCGGGGGGCGGGATGAGTGAAAAACGAGCAAAATCAAGCACAGTTGGAGCGTTTTGTGAAAATTGTGAAGGATTTTCCAAAGTGGGCAAAAATTTTAAAAGGCGACACGGCCGGTAGTGTCGAAAAAGTCAAAAATGGGGATTTTCCCAAAACCTGCTAAAATTGGCCAGGGGGGCGGGATGAGTGAGCAAAATCAAGCACAGTTTGGGTATTTTGTGAAAATTGTGAAGGATTTTCCAAAGTGGGCAAAAATGTTAAAAGGCCACAGGGCCGGTAGTGTCGAAAAAGTCAAAAATGGGGATTTTCCCAAAACTTGCTAAAAAAGGCCGGGAGGCGGGATGAGTGAGCAAAATCAAGTACAGTTGATGTGTAATGTTAAAATTGTGAAGGATTTTCCAAAGTGGGCAAAAATTTTAAAAGGCGACAGGGCCGGTAGTTTCGAAAAAGTCAAAAATGTGGATTTTCCCAAAACTTGCTAAAAGTGGCCGGGGGGCGGGATGAGTGAAAAACGAGCAAAATCAAGCACAGTTGGGGCGTTTTGTGAAAATTGTGAAGGATTTTCCAAAGTTGGCAAAAATTTGAAAAAACGACAGGGCCGTTAGTGTCGAAAAAGTCAAAAATGGGGATTTTCCCAAACCTTGCTAAAAGGGGCCAGGGGGGCGGGATGAGTGAGAAAGGAGCAAAATCAAGCACAGTTTGGGTATTTTGTGAAAATTGTGAAGGATTTTCCAAAGTGGGCAAAAATTTTAAAAAGCCACAGGGCCGGTAGTGTCGAAAAAGTCAAAAATGTGGATTTTCCCAAAACTTGCTAAAAGTGGCCGGGGGGCGGGATGAGTGAAAAACGAGCAAAATCAAGCACAGTTGGGGCGTTTTGTGAAAATTGTGAAGGATTTTCCAAAGTGGGCAAAAATGTTAAAAGGCCACAGGGCCGGTAGTGTCGAAAATATCAAAAATGGGGATTTTCCCAAAACTTGCTACAAGTGGCCGGGGGGCGGGATGAGTGAGCAAAATCAAGCACAGTTGATGTGTAATGTTAAAATTGTGAAGGATTTTCCAAAGTGGGCAAAAATTTTAAAAGGCGACAGGGCCGGTAGTGTCGAAAAAGTCAAAAATGTGGATTTTCCCAAAACTTGCTAAAAGTGGCCGGGGGGCGGGATGAGTGAAAAACGAGCAAAATCAAGCACAGTTGGGGCGTTTTGTGAAAATTGTTAAGGATTTTCCAAAGTTGGCAAAAAATTAAAAAAATCGACAGGGCCGTTAGTGTCGAAAAAGTCAAAAATGGGGATTTTCCCAAACCTTGCTAAAAGGGGCCAGGGGGCAGGATGAGTGGGAAAGGAGCAAAATCAAGCACAGTTTGGGTATTTTGTGAAAATTGTGAAGGATTTTCCAAAGTGGGAAAATATTGAATAAAACGATAGGGCCGGTAGTGTCGAAAATGTCAAAAATGTGGATTTTCCCAAAACTTGCTAAAAGTGGCCGGGGGGCGGGCTGAGTGAAAAACGAGCAAAATCAAGCACAGTTGGGGTGTTTTGTGAAAATTGTGAAGGATTTTCCAAAGTGGGCAAAAATTTTAAAAGGCGACACGGCCGGTAGTGTCGAAAAAGTCAAAAATGGGGATTTTCCCAAAACCTGCTAAAATTGGCCGGGGGGCGGGATGAGTGAGCAAAATCAAGCACAGTTTGGGTATTTTGTGAAAATTGTGAAGGATTTTCCAAAGTGGGCAAAAATGTTAAAAGGCCACAGGGCCGGTAGTGTCGAAAAAGTCAAAAATGGGGATTTTCCCAAAACTTGCTAAAAGTGGCCTTGAGGCGGGATGAGTGAGCAAAATCAAGTACAGTTGATGTGTAATGTTAAAATTGTGAAGGATTTTCCAAAGTGGGCAAAAATTTTAAAAGGCGACAGGGCCGGTAGTTTCGAAAAAGTCAAAAATGGGGATTTTCCCAAAACTTGCTAAAAGTGGCCGGGGGGCGGGATGAGTGAAAAACGAGCAAAATCAAGCACAGTTGGGGCGTTTTGTGAAAATTGTGAAGGATTTTCCAAAGTTGGCAAAAATTTGAAAAAACGACAGGGCCGTTAGTGTCGAAAAAGTCAAAAATGGGGATTTTCCCAAACCTTGCTAAAAGGGGCCAGGGGGGCGGGATGAGTGAGAAAGGAGCAAAATCAAGCACAGTTTGGGTATTTTGTGAAAATTGTGAAGGATTTTTCAAAGTGGGCAAAAATTTTAAAAAGCCACAGGGCCGGTAGTGTCGAAAAAGTCAAAAATGTGGATTTTCCCAAAACTTGCTAAAAGTGGCCGGGGGGCGGGATGAGTGAAAAACGAGCAAAATCAAGCACAGTTGGGGCGTTTTGTGAAAATTGTGAAGGATTTTCCAAAGTGGGCAAAAATGTTAAAAGGCGACAGGGCCGGTAGTGTCGAAAAAGTCAAAAATGTGGATTTTCCCAAAACTTGCTAAAAGTGGCCGGGGGGCGGGATGAGTGAAAAACGAGCAAAATCAAGCACAGTTGGGGCGTTTTGTGAAAATTGTTAAGGATTTTCCAAAGTTGGCAAAAAATTAAAAAAATCGACAGGGCCGTTAGTGTCGAAAAAGTCAAAAATGGGGATTTTCCCAAACCTTGCTAAAAGGGGCCAGGGGGCAGGATGAGTGGGAAAGGAGCAAAATCAAGCACAGTTTGGGTATTTTGTGAAAATTGTGAAGGATTTTCCAAAGTGGGCAAAAATTGAATAAAACGACAGGGCCGTTAGTGTCGAAAAAGTCAAAAATGGGGATTTTCCCAAAACCTGCTAAAAGTGGCCGGGGGGCGGGATGAGTGAGCAAAATCAAACACAGTTGATGTGTAATGTGAAAATTGTGAAGGATTTTCCAAACCGGGCAAAAATTGAATAAAACGATAGGGCCGGTAGTGTCGAAAATGTCAAAAATGTGGATTTTCCCAAAACTTGCTAAAAGTGGCCGGGGGGCGGGATGAGTGAAAAACGAGCAAAATCAAGCACAGTTGGAGCGTTTTGTGAAAATTGTGAAGGATTTTCCAAAGTGGGCAAAAATTTTAAAAGGCGACACGGCCGGTAGTGTCGAAAAAGTCAAAAATGGGGATTTTCCCAAAACCTGCTAAAATTGGCCGGGGGGCGGGATGAGTGAGCAAAATCAAGCACAGTTGATGTGTAATGTGAAAATTGTGAAGGATTTTCCAAACCAGGCAAAAATTGAAAAAAACGACAGGTCCGGTAGTGTCGAAAAAGTCAAAAATGCGGATTTTCCCAAACCTTGCAAAAAGGGGCCGGGGGGCGGGCTCAGTAAAAAACGAGCGAAATCAAGCACATTTGGGGCGTTTTGTGAAAATTGTGAAAGATTTTCCAAAGTGGGCAAAAATGTTAAAGGGCCACAGGGACGGTAGTGTCGAAAAAGTCAAAAATGGGGATTTTCCCAAACCTTGCTAAAAGGGGCCAGGGGGGCGGTCTGAGTGAAAAACGAGCAAAATCAAGCACAGTTGGGGCGTTTTGTGAAAATTGTGAAGGATTGTCCAAAGTGGGCAAAAATTTTAAAAGGCGACAGGGCCGGTAGTGTCGAAAAAGTCAAAAATGGGGATTTTCCCAAAACTTGCTAAAAGTGGCCGGGGGGCGGGATGAGTGAGCAAAATCAAGCACAGTTGATGTGTAATGTGAAAATTGTGAAGGATTTTCCAAACCAGGCAAAAATTGAAAAAAACGACAGGGCCGGTAGTGTCAAAAAAGTCTAAAATGCAGATTTTCCCAAACCTTGCAAAAAGGGGCCGGGGGGTGGGCTCAGTAAAAAACGAGCAAAATCAAGCACATTTGGGGCGTTTTGTGAAAATTGTGAAGGATTTTCCAAAGTGGGCAAAAATGTTAAAAGGCCACACGGATGGTAGTGTCGAAAAAGTCAAAAATGGGGATTTTCCCAAAACTTGCTAAAAGTGGCCGGGAGGCGGGATGAGTGAGCAAAATCAAGCACAGTTGATGTGTAATGTTAAAATTGTGAAGGATTTTCCAAAGTGGGCAAAAATTTTAAAAGGCGACAGGGCCGGTAGTGTCGAAAAAGTCAAAAATGGGGATTTTCCCAAAACTTGCTAAAAGTGGCCGGGGGGCGGGATGAGTGAGCAAAATCAAGCACAGTTGATGTGTAATGTTAAAATTGTGAAGGATTTTCCAAAGTGGGCAAAGATTTTAAAAGGCGACAGGGCCGGTAGTGTCGAAAAAGTCAAAAATGGGGATTTTCCCAAAACCTGCTAAAAGTGGCCGGGGGGCGGGATGAGTGAGCAAAATCAAGCACAGTTGATGTGTAATGTGAAAATTGTGAAGGATTTTCCAAACCAGGCAAAAATTGAAAAAAAACGACAGGGCCGGTAGTGTCGAAAAAGTCAAAAATGGGGATTTTCCCAAACCTTGCAAAAAGGGGCAGGGGGCGGGATAAGTGAAAAACGAGCAAAATCAAGCACATTTGGGGCGTTTTGTGAAAATTGTGAAGTATTTTCCAAAGTGGGCAAAAATCTTAAAGAACGATAGGGCCGGTAGTGTCGAAAATGTCAAAAATGTGGATTTTCCCAAAACTTGCTAAAAGTGGCCGGGGGGCGGGATGAGTGAAAAACGAGCAAAATCAAGCACAGTTGGAGCGTTTTGTGAAAATTGTGAAGGATTTTCCAAAGTGGGCAAAAATTTTAAAAGGCGACACGGCCGGTAGTGTCGAAAAAGTCAAAAATGGGGATTTTCCCAAAACCTGCTAAAATTGGCCAGGGGGGCGGGATGAGTGAGCAAAATCAAGCACAGTTTGGGTATTTTGTGAAAATTGTGAAGGATTTTCCAAAGTGGGCAAAAATGTTAAAAGGCCACAAGGCCGGTAGTGTCGAAAAAGTCAAAAATGGGGATTTTCCCAAAACTTGCTAAAAAAGGCCGGGAGGCGGGATGAGTGAGCAAAATCAAGTACAGTTGATGTGTAATGTTAAAATTGTGAAGGATTTTCCAAAGTGGGCAAAAATTTTAAAAGGCGACAGGGCCGGTAGTTTCGAAAAAGTCAAAAATGTGGATTTTCCCAAAACTTGCTAAAAGTGGCCGGGGGGCGGGATGAGTGAAAAACGAGCAAAATCAAGCACAGTTGGGGCGTTTTGTGAAAATTGTGAAGGATTTTCCAAAGTTGGCAAAAATTTGAAAAAACGACAGGGCCGTTAGTGTCGAAAAAGTCAAAAATGGGGATTTTCCCAAACCTTGCTAAAAGGGGCCAGGGGGGCGGGATGAGTGAGAAAGGAGCAAAATCAAGCACAGTTTGGGTATTTTGTGAAAATTGTGAAGGATTTTCCAAAGTGGGCAAAAATTTTAAAAAGCCACAGGGCCGGTAGTGTCGAAAAAGTCAAAAATGTGGATTTTCCCAAAACTTGCTAAAAGTGGCCGGGGGGCGGGATGAGTGAAAAACGAGCAAAATCAAGCACAGTTGGGGCGTTTTGTGAAAATTGTGAAGGATTTTCCAAAGTGGGCAAAAATGTTAAAAGGCCACAGGGCCGGTAGTGTCGAAAATATCAAAAATGGGGATTTTCCCAAAACTTGCTACAAGTGGCCGGGGGGCGGGATGAGTGAGCAAAATCAAGCACAGTTGATGTGTAATGTTAAAATTGTGAAGGATTTTCCAAAGTGGGCAAAAATTTTAAAAGGCGACAGGGCCGGTAGTGTCGAAAAAGTCAAAAATGTGGATTTTCCCAAAACTTGCTAAAAGTGGCCGGGGGGCGGGATGAGTGAAAAACGAGCAAAATCAAGCACAGTTGGGGCGTTTTGTGAAAATTGTTAAGGATTTTCCAAAGTTGGCAAAAAATTAAAAAAATCGACAGGGCCGTTAGTGTCGAAAAAGTCAAAAATGGGGATTTTCCCAAACCTTGCTAAAAGGGGCCAGGGGGCAGGATGAGTGGGAAAGGAGCAAAATCAAGCACAGTTTGGGTATTTTGTGAAAATTGTGAAGGATTTTCCAAAGTGGGCAAAAATTGAATAAAACGATAGGGCCGGTAGTGTCGAAAATGTCAAAAATGTGGATTTTCCCAAAACTTGCTAAAAGTGGCCGGGGGGCGGGCTGAGTGAAAAACGAGCAAAATCAAGCACAGTTGGGGTGTTTTGTGAAAATTGTGAAGGATTTTCCAAAGTGGGCAAAAATTTTAAAAGGCGATACGGCCGGTAGTGTCGAAAAAGTCAAAAATGGGGATTTTCCCAAAACCTGCTAAAATTGGCCGGGGGGCGGGATGAGTGAGCAAAATCAAGCACAGTTTGGGTATTTTGTGAAAATTGTGAAGGATTTTCCAAAGTGGGCAAAAATGTTAAAAGGCCACAGGGCCGGTAGTGTCGAAAAAGTCAAAAATGGGGATTTTCCCAAAACTTGCTAAAAGTGGCCTTGAGGCGGGATGAGTGAGCAAAATCAAGTACAGTTGATGTGTAATGTTAAAATTGTGAAGGATTTTCCAAAGTGGGCAAAAATTTTAAAAGGCGACAGGGCCGGTAGTTTCGAAAAAGTCAAAAATGGGGATTTTCCCAAAACTTGCTAAAAGTGGCCGGGGGGCGGGATGAGTGAAAAACGAGCAAAATCAAGCACAGTTGGGGCGTTTTGTGAAAATTGTGAAGGATTTTCCAAAGTTGGCAAAAATTTGAAAAAACGACAGGGCCGTTAGTGTCGAAAAAGTCAAAAATGGGGATTTTCCCAAACCTTGCTAAAAGGGGCCAGGGGGGCGGGATGAGTGAGAAAGGAGCAAAATCAAGCACAGTTTGGGTATTTTGTGAAAATTGTGAAGGATTTTCCAAAGTGGGCAAAAATTTTAAAAAGCCACAGGGCCGGTAGTGTCGAAAAAGTCAAAAATGTGGATTTTCCCAAAACTTGCTAAAAGTGGCCGGGGGGCGGGATGAGTGAAAAACGAGCAAAATCAAGCACAGTTGGGGCGTTTTGTGAAAATTGTGAAGGATTTTCCAAAGTGGGCAAAAATGTTAAAAGGCGACAGGGCCGGTAGTGTCGAAAAAGTCAAAAATGTGGATTTTCCCAAAACTTGCTAAAAGTGGCCGGGGGGCGGGATGAGTGAAAAACGAGCAAAATCAAGCACAGTTGGGGCGTTTTGTGAAAATTGTTAAGGATTTTCCAAAGTTGGCAAAAAATTAAAAAAATCGACAGGGCCGTTAGTGTCGAAAAAGTCAAAAATGGGGATTTTCCCAAACCTTGCTAAAAGGGGCCAGGGGGCAGGATGAGTGGGAAAGGAGCAAAATCAAGCACAGTTTGGGTATTTTGTGAAAATTGTGAAGGATTTTCCAAAGTGGGCAAAAATTGAATAAAACGACAGGGCCGTTAGTGTCGAAAAAGTCAAAAATGGGGATTTTCCCAAAACCTGCTAAAAGTGGCCGGGGGGCGGGATGAGTGAGCAAAATCAAACACAGTTGATGTGTAATGTGAAAATTGTGAAGGATTTTCCAAACCGGGCAAAAATTGAATAAAACGATAGGGCCGGTAGTGTCGAAAATGTCAAAAATGTGGATTTTCCCAAAACTTGCTAAAAGTGGCCGGGGGGCGGGATGAGTGAAAAACGAGCAAAATCAAGCACAGTTGGAGCGTTTTGTGAAAATTGTGAAGGATTTTCCAAAGTGGGCAAAAATTTTAAAAGGCGACACGGCCGGTAGTGTCGAAAAAGTCAAAAATGGGGATTTTCCCAAAACCTGCTAAAATTGGCCGGGGGGCGGGATGAGTGAGCAAAATCAAGCACAGTTGATGTGTAATGTGAAAATTGTGAAGGATTTTCCAAACCAGGCAAAAATTGAAAAAAACGACAGGTCCGGTAGTGTTGAAAAAGTCAAAAATGCGGATTTTCCCAAACCTTGCAAAAAGGGGCCGGGGGGCGGGTTCAGTAAAAAACGAGCGAAATCAAGCACATTTGGGGCGTTTTGTGAAAATTGTGAAGGATTTTCCAAAGTGGGCAAAAATGTTAAAAGGCCACAGGGACGGTAGTGTCGAAAAAGTCAAAAATGGGGATTTTCCCAAAACTTGCTAAAAGTGGCCGGGAGGCGGGATGAGTGAGCAAAATCAAGCACAGTTGATGTGTAATGTTAAAATTGTGAAGGATTTTCCAAAGTGGGCAAAAATTTTAAAAGGCGACAGGGCCGGTAGTGTCGAAAAAGTCAAAAATGGGGATTTTCCCAAAACTTGCTAAAAGTGGCCGGGGGGCGGGATGAGTGAGCAAAATCAAGCACAGTTGATGTGTAATGTTAAAATTGTGAAGGATTTTCCAAAGTGGGCAAAGATTTTAAAAGGCGACAGGGCCGGTAGTGTCGAAAAAGTCAAAAATGGGGATTTTCCCAAAACCTACTAAAAGTGGCCGGGGGGCGGGATGAGTGAGCAAAATCAAGCGCAGTTGATGTGTAATGTGAAAATTGTGGAGGATTTTCCAAAGTGGGCAAAAATGTTAAAAGGCCACAGGGACGGTAGTGTCGAAAAAGTCAAAAATGGGGATTTTCCCAAACCTTGCTAAAAGGGGCCAGGGGGGCGGGCTGAGTGAAAAACGAGCAAAATCAAGCACAGTTGGGGTGTTTTGTGAAAATTGTGAAGGATTTTCCAAAGTGGGCAAAAATTTTAAAAGGCGACACGGCCGGTAGTGTCGAAAAAGTCAAAAATGGGGATTTTCCCAAAACTTGCTAAAAGTGGCCGGGGGGCGGGATGAGTGAGCAAAATCAAGCACAGTTGATGTGTAATGTGAAAATTGTGAAGGATTTTCCAAACCAGGCAAAAATTGAAAAAAAACGACAGGGCCGGTAGTGTCGAAAAAGTCAAAAATGGGGATTTTCCCAAACCTTGCAAAAAGGGGCAGGGGGCGGGATAAGTGAAAAACGAGCAAAATCAAGCACATTTGGGGCGTTTTGTGAAAATTGTGAAGTATTTTCCAAAGTGGGCAAAAATCTTAAAGAACGATAGGGCCGGTAGTGTCGAAAAAGTCAAAAATGGGGATATTCCCAAAACTTGCTAAAAGTGGCCGGGGGGCGGGCTGAGTGAAAAACGAGCAAAATCAAGCACAGTTGGGGTGTTTTGTGAAAATTGTGAAGGATTTTCCAAAGTGGGCAAAAATTTTAAAAGGCGACACGGCCGGTAGTGTCGAAAAAGTCAAAAATGGGGATTTTCCCAAAACCTGCTAAAATTGGCCGGGGGGCGGGATGAGTGAGCAAAATCAAGCACAGTTTGGGTATTTTGTGAAAATTGTGAAGGATTTTCCAAAGTGGGCAAAAATGTTAAAAGGCCACAGGGCCGGTAGTGTCGAAAAAGTCAAAAATGGGGATTTTCCCAAAACTTGCTAAAAGTGGCCGGGAGGCGGGATGAGTGAGCAAAATCAAGCACAGTTGATGTGTAATGTTAAAATTGTGAAGGATTTTCCAAAGTGGGCAAAAATTTTAAAAGGCGACAGGGCCGGTAGTTTCGAAAAAGTCAAAAATGGGGATTTTCCCAAAACTTGCTAAAAGTGGCCGGGGGGCGGGATGAGTGAAAAACGAGCAAAATCAAGCACAGTTGGGGCGTTTTGTGAAAATTGTGAAGGATTTTCCAAAGTTGGCAAAAATTTGAAAAAACGACAGGGCCGTTAGTTTCGAAAAAGTCAAAAATGGGGATTTTCCCAAACCTTGCTAAAAGGGGCCAGGGGGGCGGGATGAGTGAGAAAGGAGCAAAATCAAGCACAGTTTGGGTATTTTGTGAAAATTGTGAAGGATTTTCCAAAGTGGGCAAAAATTTTAAAAAGCCACAGGGCCGGTAGTGTCGAAAAAGTCAAAAATGGGGATTTTCCCAAAACTTGCTAAAAGTGGCCGGGGGGCGGGATGAGTGAAAAACGAGCAAAATCAAGCACAGTTGGGGCGTTTTGTGAAAATTGTGAAGGATTTTCCAAAGTGGGCAAAAATGTTAAAAGGCCACACGGATGGTAGTGTCGAAAAAGTCAAAAATGGGGATTTTCCCAAAACTTGCTAAAAGTGGCCGGGAGGCGGGATGAGTGAGCAAAATCAAGCACAGTTGATGTGTAATGTTAAAATTGTGAAGGATTTTCCAAAGTGGGCAAAAATTTTAAAAGGCGACAGGGCCGGTAGTGTCAAAAAAGTCTAAAATGCGGATTTTCCCAAACCTTGCAAAAAGGGGCCGGGGGGTGGGCTCAGTAAAAAACGAGCAAAATCAAGCACATTTGGGGCGTTTTGTGAAAATTGTGAAGGATTTTCCAAAGTGGGCAAAAATGTTAAAAGGCCACACGGATGGTAGTGTCGAAAAAGTCAAAAATGGGGATTTTCCCAAAACTTGCTAAAAGTGGCCGGGAGGCGGGATGAGTGAGCAAAATCAAGCACAGTTGATGTGTAATGTTAAAATTGTGAAGGATTTTCCAAAGTGGTCAAAAATTTTAAAAGGCGACAGGGCCGGTAGTGTCGAAAAAGTCAAAAATGGGGATTTTCCCAAAACTTGCTAAAAGTGGCCGGGGGGCGGGATGAGTGAGCAAAATCAAGCACAGTTGATGTGTAATGTTAAAATTGTGAAGGATTTTCCAAAGTGGGCAAAGATTTTAAAAGGCGACAGGGCCGGTAGTGTCGAAAAAGTCAAAAATGGGGATTTTCCCAAAACCTGCTAAAAGTGGCCGGGGGGCGGGATGAGTGAGCAAAATCAAGCACAGTTGATGTGTAATGTGAAAATTGTGAAGGATTTTCCAAACCAGGCAAAAATTGAAAAAAAACGACAGGGCCGGTAGTGTCGAAAAAGTCAAAAATGGGGATTTTCCCAAACCTTGCAAAAAGGGGCAGGGGGCGGGATAAGTGAAAAACGAGCAAAATCAAGCACATTTGGGGCGTTTTGTGAAAATTGTGAAGTATTTTCCAAAGTGGGCAAAAATCTTAAAGAACGATAGGGCCGGTAGTGTCGAAAAAGTCAAAAATGGGGATATTCCCAAAACTTGCTAAAAGTGGCCGGGGGGCGGGCTGAGTGAAAAACGAGCAAAATCAAGCACAGTTGGGGTGTTTTGTGAAAATTGTGAAGGATTTTCCAAAGTGGGCAAAAATTTTAAAAGGCGACACGGCCGGTAGTGTCGAAAAAGTCAAAAATGGGGATTTTCCCAAAACCTGCTAAAATTGGCCGGGGGGCGGGATGAGTGAGCAAAATCAAGCACAGTTTGGGTATTTTGTGAAAATTGTGAAGGATTTTCCAAAGTGGGCAAAAATGTTAAAAGGCCACAGGGCCGGTAGTGTCGAAAAAGTCAAAAATGGGGATTTTCCCAAAACTTGCTAAAAGTGGCCGGGAGGCGGGATGAGTGAGCAAAATCAAGCACAGTTGATGTGTAATGTTAAAATTGTGAAGGATTTTCCAAAGTGGGCAAAAATTTTAAAAGGCGACAGGGCCGGTAGTTTCGAAAAAGTCAAAAATGGGGATTTTCCCAAAACTTGCTAAAAGTGGCCGGGGGGCGGGATGAGTGAAAAACGAGCAAAATCAAGCACAGTTGGGGCGTTTTGTGAAAATTGTGAAGGATTTTCCAAAGTTGGCAAAAATTTGAAAAAACGACAGGGCCGTTAGTGTCGAAAAAGTCAAAAATGGGGATTTTCCCAAACCTTGCTAAAAGGGGCCAGGGGGGCGGGATGAGTGAGAAAGGAGCAAAATCAAGCACAGTTTGGGTATTTTGTGAAAATTGTGAAGGATTTTCCAAAGTGGGAAAAAATTTTAAAAAGCCACAGGGCCGGTAGTGTCGAAAAAGTCAAAAATGGGGATTTTCCCAAAACTTGCTAAAAGTGGCCGGGGGACGGGATGAGTGAAAAACGAGCAAAATCAAGCACAGTTGGGGCGTTTTGTGAAAATTGTGAAGGATTTTCCAAAGTGGGCAAAAATGTTAAAAGGCCACACGATGGTAGTGTCGAAAAAGTCAAAAATGGGGATTTTCCCAAAACTTGCTAAAAGTGGCCGGGAGGCGGGATGAGTGAGCAAAATCAAGCACAGTTGATGTGTAATGTTAAAATTGTGAAGGATTTTCCAAAGTGGGCAAAAATTTTAAAAGGCGACAGGGCCGGTAGTGTCAAAAAAGTCTAAAATGCGGATTTTCCCAAACCTTGCAAAAAGGGGCCGGGGGGTGGGCTCAGTAAAAAACGAGCAAAATCAAGCACATTTGGGGCGTTTTGTGAAAATTGTGAAGGATTTTCCAAAGTGGGCAAAAATGTTAAAAGGCCACACGGATGGTAGTGTCGAAAAAGTCAAAAATGGGGATTTTCCCAAAACTTGCTAAAAGTGGCCGGGAGGCGGGATGAGTGAGCAAAATCAAGCACAGTTGATGTGTAATGTTAAAATTGTGAAGGATTTTCCAAAGTGGGCAAAAATTTTAAAAGGCGACAGGGCCGGTAGTGTCGAAAAAGTCAAAAATGGGGATTTTCCCAAAACTTGCTAAAAGTGGCCGGGGGGCGGGATGAGTGAGCAAAATCAAGCACAGTTGATGTGTAATGTTAAAATTGTGAAGGATTTTCCAAAGTGGGCAAAGATTTTAAAAGGCGACAGGGCCGGTAGTGTCGAAAAAGTCAAAAATGGGGATTTTCCCAAAACCTGCTAAAAGTGGCCGGGGGGCGGGATGAGTGAGCAAAATCAAGCACAGTTGATGTGTAATGTGAAAATTGTGAAGGATTTTCCAAAGTGGGCAAAAATGTTAAAAGGCCACAGGGACGGTAGTGTCGAAAAAGTCAAAAATGGGGATTTTCCCAAACCTTGCTAAAAGGGGCCAGGGGGGCGGGCTGAGTGAAAAACGAGCAAAATCAAGCACAGTTGGGGTGTTTTGTGAAAATTGTGAAGGATTTTCCAAAGTGGGCAAAAATTTTAAAAGGCGACACGGCCGGTAGTGTCGAAAAAGTCAAAAATGGGGATTTTCCCAAAACTTGCTAAAAGTGGCCGGGGGGCGGGATGAGTGAGCAAAATCAAGCACAGTTGATGTGTAATGTGAAAATTGTGAAGGATTTTCCAAACCAGGCAAAAATTGAAAAAAACGACAGGGCCGGTAGTGTCGAAAACGTCTAAAATGCGGATTTTCCCAAACCTTGCAAAAAGGGGCCGGGGGGTGGGCTCAGTAAAAAACGAGCAAAATCAAGCACATTTGGGGCGTTTTGTGAAAATTGTGAAGGATTTTCCAAAGTGGGCAAAAATGTTAAAAGGCCACACGGATGGTAGTGTCGAAAAAGTCAAAAATGGGGATTTTCCCAAAACTTGCTAAAAGTGGCCGGGAGGCGGGATGAGTGAGCAAAATCAAGCACAGTTGATGTGTAATGTTAAAATTGTGAAGGATTTTCCAAAGTGGTCAAAAATTTTAAAAGGCGACAGGGCCGGTAGTGTCGAAAAAGTCAAAAATGGGGATTTTCCCAAAACTTGCTAAAAGTGGCCGGGGGGCGGGATGAGTGAGCAAAATCAAGCACAGTTGATGTTTAATGTTAAAATTGTGAAGGATTTTCCAAAGTGGGCAAAGATTTTAAAAGGCGACAGGGCCGGTAGTGTCGAAAAAGTCAAAAATGGGGATTTTCCCAAAACCTGCTAAAAGTGGCCGGGGGGCGGGATGAGTGAGCAAAATCAAGCACAGTTGATGTGTAATGTGAAAATTGTGAAGGATTTTCCAAACCAGGCAAAAATTGAAAAAAAACGACAGGGCCGGTAGTGTCGAAAAAGTCAAAAATGGGGATTTTCCCAAACCTTGCAAAAAGGGGCAGGGGGCGGGATAAGTGAAAAACGAGCAAAATCAAGCACATTTGGGGCGTTTTGTGAAAATTGTGAAGTATTTTCCAAAGTGGGCAAAAATCTTAAAGAACGATAGGGCCGGTAGTGTCGAAAAAGTCAAAAATGGGGATATTCCCAAAACTTGCTAAAAGTGGCCGGGGGGCGGGCTGAGTGAAAAACGAGCAAAATCAAGCACAGTTGGGGTGTTTTGTGAAAATTGTGAAGGATTTTCCAAAGTGGGCAAAAATTTTAAAAGGCGACACGGCCGGTAGTGTCGAAAAAGTCAAAAATGGGGATTTTCCCAAAACCTGCTAAAATTGGCCGGGGGGCGGGATGAGTGAGCAAAATCAAGCACAGTTTGGGTATTTTGTGAAAATTGTGAAGGATTTTCCAAAGTGGGCAAAAATGTTAAAAGGCCACAGGGCCGGTAGTGTCGAAAAAGTCAAAAATGGGGATTTTCCCAAAACTTGCTAAAAGTGGCCGGGAGGCGGGATGAGTGAGCAAAATCAAGCACAGTTGATGTGTAATGTTAAAATTGTGAAGGATTTTCCAAAGTGGGCAAAAATTTTAAAAGGCGACAGGGCCGGTAGTTTCGAAAAAGTCAAAAATGGGGATTTTCCCAAAACTTGCTAAAAGTGGCCGGGGGGCGGGATGAGTGAAAAACGAGCAAAATCAAGCACAGTTGGGGCGTTTTGTGAAAATTGTGAAGGATTTTCCAAAGTGGGCAAAAATTTTAAAAGGCGACAGGGCCGGTAGTTTCGAAAAAGTCAAAAATGGGGATTTTCCCAAAACTTGCTAAAAGTGGCCGGGGGGCGGGATGAGTGAAAAACGAGCAAAATCAAGCACAGTTGGGGCGTTTTGTGAAAATTGTGAAGGATTTTCCAAAGTTGGCAAAAATTTGAAAAAACGACAGGGCCGTTAGTTTCGAAAAAGTCAAAAATGGGGATTTTCCCAAACCTTGCTAAAAGGGGCCAGGGGGGCGGGATGAGTGAGAAAGGAGCAAAATCAAGCACAGTTTGGGTATTTTGTGAAAATTGTGAAGGATTTTCCAAAGTGGGCAAAAATTTTAAAAAGCCACAGGGCCGGTAGTGTCGAAAAAGTCAAAAATGGGGATTTTCCCAAAACTTGCTAAAAGTGGCCGGGGGGCGGGATGAGTGAAAAACGAGCAAAATCAAGCACAGTTGGGGCGTTTTGTGAAAATTGTGAAGGATTTTCCAAAGTGGGCAAAAATGTTAAAAGGCCACACGGATGGTAGTGTCGAAAAAGTCAAAAATGGGGATTTTCCCAAAACTTGCTAAAAGTGGCCGGGAGGCGGGATGAGTGAGCAAAATCAAGCACAGTTGATGTGTAATGTTAAAATTGTGAAGGATTTTCCAAAGTGGGCAAAAATTTTAAAAGGCGACAGGGCCGGTAGTGTCAAAAAAGTCTAAAATGCGGATTTTCCCAAACCTTGCAAAAAGGGGCCGGGGGGTGGGCTCAGTAAAAAACGAGCAAAATCAAGCACATTTGGGGCGTTTTGTGAAAATTGTGAAGGATTTTCCAAAGTGGGCAAAAATGTTAAAAGGCCACACGGATGGTAGTGTCGAAAAAGTCAAAAATGGGGATTTTCCCAAAACTTGCTAAAAGTGGCCGGGAGGCGGGATGAGTGAGCAAAATCAAGCACAGTTGATGTGTAATGTTAAAATTGTGAAGGATTTTCCAAAGTGGGCAAAAATTTTAAAAGGCGACAGGGCCGGTAGTGTCGAAAAAGTCAAAAATGGGGATTTTCCCAAAACTTGCTAAAAGTGGCCGGGGGGCGGGATGAGTGAGCAAAATCAAGCACAGTTGATGTGTAATGTTAAAATTGTGAAGGATTTTCCAAAGTGGGCAAAGATTTTAAAAGGCGACAGGGCCGGTAGTGTCGAAAAAGTCAAAAATGGGGATTTTCCCAAAACCTGCTAAAAGTGGCCGGGGGGCGGGATGAGTGAGCAAAATCAAGCACAGTTGATGTGTAATGTGAAAATTGTGAAGGATTTTCCAAAGTGGGCAAAAATGTTAAAAGGCCACAGGGACGGTAGTGTCGAAAAAGTCAAAAATGGGGATATTCCCAAAACTTGCTAAAAGTGGCCGGGGGGCGGGCTGAGTGAAAAACGAGCAAAATCAAGCACAGTTGGGGTGTTTTGTGAAAATTGTGAAGGATTTTCCAAAGTGGGCAAAAATTTTAAAAGGCGACACGGCCGGTAGTGTCGAAAAAGTCAAAAATGGGGATTTTCCCAAAACCTGCTAAAATTGGCCGGGGGGCGGGATGAGTGAGCAAAATCAAGCACAGTTTGGGTATTTTGTGAAAATTGTGAAGGATTTTCCAAAGTGGGCAAAAATGTTAAAAGGCCACAGGGCCGGTAGTGTCGAAAAAGTCAAAAATGGGGATTTTCCCAAAACTTGCTAAAAGTGGCCGGGAGGCGGGATGAGTGAGCAAAATCAAGCACAGTTGATGTGTAATGTTAAAATTGTGAAGGATTTTCCAAAGTGGGCAAAAATTTTAAAAGGCGACAGGGCCGGTAGTTTCGAAAAAGTCAAAAATGGGGATTTTCCCAAAACTTGCTAAAAGTGGCCGGGGGGCGGGATGAGTGAAAAACGAGCAAAATCAAGCACAGTTGGGGCGTTTTGTGAAAATTGTGAAGGATTTTCCAAAGTTGGCAAAAATTTGAAAAAACGACAGGGCCGTTAGTGTCGAAAAAGTCAAAAATGGGGATTTTCCCAAACCTTGCTAAAAGGGGCCAGGGGGGCGGGATGAGTGAGAAAGGAGCAAAATCAAGCACAGTTTGGGTATTTTGTGAAAATTGTGAAGGATTTTCCAAAGTGGGCAAAAATTTTAAAAAGCCACAGGGCCGGTAGTGTCGAAAAAGTCAAAAATGGGGATTTTCCCAAAACTTGCTAAAAGTGGCCGGGGGGCGGGATGAGTGAAAAACGAGCAAAATCAAGCACAGTTGGGGCGTTTTGTGAAAATTGTGAAGGATTTTCCAAAGTGGGCAAAAATGTTAAAAGGCCACAGGGCCGGTAGTGTCGAAAATATCAAAAATGGGGATTTTCCCAAAACTTGCTAAAAGTGGCCGGGGGGCGGGATGAGTGAGCAAAATCAAGCACAGTTGATGTGTAATGTTAAAATTGTGAAGGATTTTCCAAAGTGGGCAAAAATTTTAAAAGGCGACAGGGCCGGTAGTGTCGAAAAAGTCAAAAATGTGGATTTTCCCAAAACTTGCTAAAAGTGGCCGGGGGGCGGGATGAGTGAAAAACGAGCAAAATCAAGCACAGTTGGGGCGTTTTGTGAAAATTGTTAAGGATTTTCCAAAGTTGGCAAAAAATTAAAAAAATCGACAGGGCCGTTAGTGTCGAAAAAGTCAAAAATGGGGATTTTCCCAAACCTTGCTAAAAGGGGCCAGGGGGCAGGATGAGTGGGAAAGGAGCAAAATCAAGCACAGTTTGGGTATTTTGTGAAAATTGTGAAGGATTTTCCAAACCGGGCAAAAATTGAATAAAACGATAGGGCCGGTAGTGTCGAAAGTGTCAAAAATGTGGATTTTCCCAAAACTTGCTAAAAGTGGCCGGGGGGCGGGATGAGTGAAAAACGAGCAAAATCAAGCACAGTTGGAGCGTTTTGTGAAAATTGTGAAGGATTTTCCAAAGTGGGCAAAAATTTTAAAAGGCGACACGGCCGGTAGTGTCGAAAAAGTCAAAAATGGGGATTTTCCCAAAACCTGCTAAAATTGGCCGGGGGGCGGGATGAGTGAGCAAAATCAAGCACAGTTGATGTGTAATGTTAAAATTGTGAAGGATTTTCCAAAGTGGGCAAAAATTTTAAAAGGCGACAGGGCCGGTAGTTTCGAAAAAGTCAAAAATGGGGATTTTCCCAAAACTTGCTAAAAGTGGCCGGGGGGCGGGATGAGTGAAAAACGAGCAAAATCAAGCACAGTTGGGGCGTTTTGTGAAAATTGTGAAGGATTTTCCAAAGTTGGCAAAAATTTGAAAAAACGACAGGGCCGTTAGTGTCGAAAAAGTCAAAAATGGGGATTTTCCCAAACCTTGCTAAAAGGGGCCAGGGGGGCGGGATGAGTGAGAAAGGAGCAAAATCAAGCACAGTTTGGGTATTTTGTGAAAATTGTGAAGGATTTTCCAAAGTGGGCAAAAATTTTAAAAAGCCACAGGGCCGGTAGTGTCGAAAAAGTCAAAAATGTGGATTTTCCCAAAACTTGCTAAAAGTGGCCGGGGGGCGGGATGAGTGAAAAACGAGCAAAATCAAGCACAGTTGGGGCGTTTTGTGAAAATTGTGAAGGATTTTCCAAAGTGGGCAAAAATGTTAAAAGGCGACAGGGCCGGTAGTGTCGAAAAAGTCAAAAATGTGGATTTTCCAAAACTTGCTAAAAGTGGCCGGGGGGCGGGATGAGTGAAAAACGAGCAAAATCAAGCACAGTTGGGGCGTTTTTGAAATTGTTAAGGATTTTCCAAAGTTGGCAAAAATTAAAAAAAATCGACAGGGCCGTTAGTGTCGAAAAAGTCAAAAATGGGGATTTTTCCCAAACCTTGCTAAAAGGGGCCAGGGGGCAGGATGAGTGGGAAAGGAGCAAAATCAAGCACAGTTTGGGTATTTTGTGAAAATTGTGAAGGATTTTCCAAAAGTGGGCAAAAATTGAATAAAACGACAGGGCCGTTAGTGTCGAAAAAGTCAAAAATGGGGATTTTCCCAAAACCTGCTAAAAGTGGCCGGGGGGCGGGATGAGTGAGCAAAATCAAACACAGTTGATGTGTAATGTGAAAATTGTGAAGGATTTTCCAAACCGGGCAAAATTTGAATAAAACGATAGGGCCGGTAGTGTCGAAAATGTCAAAAATGTGGATTTTCCCAAAACTTGCTAAAAGTGGCCGGGGGGCGGGATGAGTGAAAAACGAGCAAATCAAGCACAGTTGGAGCGTTTTGTGAAAATTGTGAAGGATTTTCCAAAGTGGGCAAAAATTTTAAAAAGGCGACACGGCCGGTAGTGTCGAAAAAGTCAAAATGGGGATTTTCCCAAAACCTGCTAAAATTGGCCGGGGGGCGGGATGAGTGAGCAAAATCAAGCACAGTTGATGTGTAATGTGAAAATTGTGGAAGGATTTTCCAAACCAGGCAAAAATTGAAAAAAACGACAGGTCCGGTAGTGTCGAAAAAGTCAAAAATGCGGGATTTTCCCAAACCTTGCAAAAAGGGGCCGGGGGGCGGGCTCAGTAAAAACGAGCGAAATCAAGCACATTTGGGGCGTTTTGTGAAAATTGTGAAAGATTTTCCAAAGTGGGCAAAAATGTTAAAGGGCCACAGGGACGGTAGTGTCGAAAAAGTCAAAAATGGGGATTTTCCCAAACCTTGCTAAAAGGGGCCAGGGGGGCGGTCTGAGTGAAAAACGAGCAAAATCAAGCACAGTTGGGGCGTTTTGTGAAAATTGAGAAGGATTGTCCAAAGTGGGCAAAAATTTTAAAAGGCGACAGGGCCGGTAGTGTCGAAAAAGTCAAAAATGGGGATTTTCCAAAACTTGCTAAAAGTGGCCGGGGGGCGGGATGAGTGAGCAAAATCAAGCACAGTTGATGTGTAATGTGAAAATTGTGAAGGATTTTTCCAAACCAGGCAAAAATTGAAAAAAAACGACAGGGCCGGTAGTGTCAAAAAAGTCTAAAATGCAGATTTTCCCAAACCTTGCAAAAAGGGGCCGGGGGGTGGGCTCAGTAAAAAACGAGCAAAATCAAGCACATTTGGGGCGTTTTGTGAAAATTGTGAAGGATTTTCCAAAGTGGGCAAAAATGTTAAAAGGCCACACGGATGGTAGTGTCGAAAAAGTCAAAAATGGGATTTTCCCAAAACTTGCTAAAAGTGGCCGGGAGGCGGGATGAGTGAGGCAAAATCAAGCACAGTTGATGTGTAATGTTAAAATTGTGAAGGATTTCCAAAGTGGGCAAAAATTTTAAAAGGCGACAGGGCCGTAGTGTCGAAAAAGTCAAAAATGGGGATTTTCCCAAACTTGCTAAAAGTGCCGGGGGCGGGATGAGTGAGCAAAATCAAGCACAGTTGATGTGTAATGTTAAAATTGTGAAGGATTTTCCAAAGTGGGCAAAGATTTTAAAAGGCGACAGGGCCGGTAGTGTCGAAAAAGTCAAAAATGGGGATTTTCCCAAAACCTGCTAAAAGTGGCCGGGGGGCGGGATGAGTGAGCAAAATCAAGCACAGTTGATGTGTAATGTGAAAATTGTGAAGGATTTTCCAAACCAGGCAAAAATTGAAAAAAAACGACAGGGCCGGTAGTGTCGAAAAAGTCAAAAATGGGGATTTTCCAAACCTTGCAAAAAGGGGCAGGGGCGGGATAAGTGAAAAACGAGCAAAATCAAGCACATTTGGGGCGTTTTGTGAATAATTGTGAAGTATTTTCCAAAGTGGGCAAAAATCTTAAAGAACGATAGGGCCGGTAGTTGTCGAAAATGTCAAAAATGTGGATTTTTTCCCAAAACTTGCTAAAAGTGGCCGGGGGCGGGATGAGTGAAAAACGAGCAAAATCAAGCACAGTTGGAGCGTTTTGTGAAAATTGTGAAGAAGGATTTTCCAAAGTGGGCAAAAATTTTAAAAGGCGACACGGCCGGTAGTGTCGAAAAAGTCAAAAATGGGGATTTTCCCAAAACCTGCTAAAATTGGCCAGGGGGGCGGGATGAGTGAGCAAAATCAAGCACAGTTTGGGTATTTTGTGAAAATTGTGAAGGATTTTCCAAAGTGGGCAAAAATGTTAAAAGGCCACAAGGCCGGTAGTGTCGAAAAAGTCAAAAATGGGGATTTTCCCAAAACTTGCTAAAAAAGGCCGGGAGGCGGGATGAGTGAGCAAAATCAAGTACAGTTGATGTGTAATGTTAAAATTGTGAAGGATTTTCCAAAGTGGGCAAAAATTTTAAAAGGCGACAGGGCCGGTAGTTTCGAAAAAGTCAAAAATGTGGATTTTCCCAAAACTTGCTAAAAGTGGCCGGGGGGCGGGATGAGTGAAAAACGAGCAAAATCAAGCACAGTTGGGGCGTTTTGTGAAAATTGTGAAGGATTTTCCAAAGTTGGCAAAAATTTGAAAAAACGACAGGGCCGTTAGTGTCGAAAAAGTCAAAAATGGGGATTTTCCCAAACCTTGCTAAAAGGGGCCAGGGGGGCGGGATGAGTGAGAAAGGAGCAAAATCAAGCACAGTTTGGGTATTTTGTGAAAATTGTGAAGGATTTTCCAAAGTGGGCAAAAATTTTAAAAAGCCACAGGGCCGGTAGTGTCGAAAAAGTCAAAAATGTGGATTTTCCCAAAACTTGCTAAAAGTGGCCGGGGGGCGGGATGAGTGAAAAACGAGCAAAATCAAGCACAGTTGGGGCGTTTTGTGAAAATTGTGAAGGATTTTCCAAAGTGGGCAAAAATGTTAAAAGGCCACAGGGCCGGTAGTGTCGAAAATATCAAAAATGGGGATTTTCCCAAAACTTGCTACAAGTGGCCGGGGGGCGGGATGAGTGAGCAAAATCAAGCACAGTTGATGTGTAATGTTAAAATTGTGAAGGATTTTCCAAAGTGGGCAAAAATTTTAAAAGGCGACAGGGCCGGTAGTGTCGAAAAAGTCAAAAATGTGGATTTTCCCAAAACTTGCTAAAAGTGGCCGGGGGGCGGGATGAGTGAAAAACGAGCAAAATCAAGCACAGTTGGGGCGTTTTGTGAAAATTGTTAAGGATTTTCCAAAGTTGGCAAAAAATTAAAAAAATCGACAGGGCCGTTAGTGTCGAAAAAGTCAAAAATGGGGATTTTCCCAAACCTTGCTAAAAGGGGCCAGGGGGCAGGATGAGTGGGAAAGGAGCAAAATCAAGCACAGTTTGGGTATTTTGTGAAAATTGTGAAGGATTTTCCAAAGTGGGCAAAAATTGAATAAAACGATAGGGCCGGTAGTGTCGAAAATGTCAAAAATGTGGATTTTCCCAAAACTTGCTAAAAGTGGCCGGGGGGCGGGCTGAGTGAAAAACGAGCAAAATCAAGCACAGTTGGGGTGTTTTGTGAAAATTGTGAAGGATTTTCCAAAGTGGGCAAAAATTTTAAAAGGCGATACGGCCGGTAGTGTCGAAAAAGTCAAAAATGGGGA